>NC_056726.1:673324920-673349920 GCF_019279795.1 Protopterus annectens | reverse complement strand
TCACAGCAATAATTGAGTGCATTTTTGAACTGGTATCCATTTTGCTATTGTGAGACAGTGTTGTTCATTCTTAGGTGGAACGGGGATGATACAGATTAGATCACTTATGCTTTGAAGAATAGACAGATTCTTTTTTGAGGCAGCCAGAGTTTTTGCAGGGTCATATTCTAATGGGAAAAAGAATTGTGTTCCCAATAGCAGTTTAGACTTTGGGGAGAGTAAGTAAGACATTTTCCTGCCCAGAAGAGTTCACTAATTTTAATTCTGGTTTCATTAATGTGAAAGAAATGTTTTACATATTGATTTGACCAAAGGCCTACCTACCAGAAGATGAAGGTCGATTCTAGAGAAGTTTTGTTACTGTGGAGGATTTTGAAAAGCCTAATGGACTGTGGAAGTGTTTGATGGGTACCAAACAGCATACATTTTTTGTATTTATAATGAGTATTGTAGCTGGATTTCCCATTTATGTTTCTCATCATGCTGAAGTTATACTATACACAGATATGAAATATCTGTTAACGACTTTCAAGCGCAATTCCTAAATGTTCTTATCAAGATATTTATACAATCCATATACAAATGCTATTCCTTACTGATATGCAACTTAACCACAATGGCTTTCCCTTCTTATTGGCAGTAGTCTAATATTTGAAGAAAGGCAGTAATTTGGATGACTACTCTCTACTACCACAAAACCTCCAGCATGTTTGTGCATTTAGTAAGAACAAAAACAGTTGCAACCTCTTGGCAAAAATTCTTTAGTACTGTTTTTGACCTTAGCAGGTTTCTGTGAAACACAGACTTTTGTGACTTGAACAAATCAGTCAAATGATTATAATCTGAGACATTGCAGATTGGCAATCAGGAGCATTGGCTGCAGGGGAGGGCAGGCCTGTCCTGAGGACTTATGTCATTTTTTGGAGAGAGTGACATGCACTTAATATGATGCTGGGTATATAGTTTGTTGTTAGGGTCATATGATCTGTTAAAAAATGAACAACTCCTAACATCTGCCTAAAAGACAGTTTCTGTCTATCAGCTCTTGCCCCAGTGTATAGGGAAAAAATTATCAATCGTCCAAGAAAATGTCTTAACAGTTGATAGGCTGCAGGGGTAAAAAGCTTCAAAAAAGTCACAGAAATTATTAAAAATTTTATTACAGGATAATGGAAAAATAAAGTATATGCATTTTGTTTTATTGAAATTAATAGCAATCTTAAATGGATTATTTTATATTGCCACACATTGTTTTTTCACTGCTTTCATTAGTGAAGCAAAATCCTATCTCATCTGGGGTTTTATTCTGAGTAGCACATGTACTGGCCTTAATAGAAATTATTCACAGAAAAAAAAAATTTCAAGACAATAAAACAGTATGTTGTACTAGCCAAAAAATAAAAGATTATATGATGATAACTTAAATTTCCAGCATTCCAGTATTCTTACATAGGTAAGCACTAGGCTAGCTGCCTTTGTGGACCATATTAAGTCTAACTAATTTCCCCTTGGTGAGGATCAAACCCTGTACTTCTTGTGTGTGAGGTAATTACCTTAACAATTATGACAATCCCAGCCCCCTTACAGCATTCATATTTTAGAATGCAACTTTGTATCACTTTAGCATAGAATGCCATCTTTGGGATCCACGATTTTTTGTACACTAATCCAATGAGGTTTACGTTAACAGTATACTGCTCCATTTTTGTGATGCATCATAGCTCTGTGGTAACAAGTTTCTGAAATTTCCATCTACACTCTTGCTTGATTTGTATCTTTTTTATTGCTGTCAAGGACCGTTAAGTTTGGACCTCCTTTTCACACTGATGTCACATGATCTGGTGAATAAAAAATCCTGTTAATGAAAAAAACAGAGGAACAAATGTCAGTGAGTACAGTCACTGTGAAGTAATTTATAACCAAATTTAGTTAGGCTGAGCGATTTTTATCATCTCTTCATTGTTGCACTACAGAGAAGTGCAACTCCTATTGAGAAGTTCATTAGCTGTGTTGTGACCCTGCATCCGGTTCCATTATTTATGCCTGCCTATCTTTTGTAATAAACTTTCATCAAGCTTTTAGTAATGGATTATCTGGCTTCTACATTGGCACCAAAATAATTGCAAAATGACCTGAGCTAGTTTCTGGGTAATATGCATAAGAAAAGATTTTGTCCTTCCTCTTGGCATTGTATGAAAGGTATCACACTGGCACACAGGCTACCAACAGCTGCATTCTGCGTCATATATATGAAAAACAAAGTCAACAGGGAAGATCTGAGCACATAACATCAGTAGGTGAGTGGGCAGACACTGCATATGTATTCAACAGCTCTAGCTGGCAGTCTGAGGATATGCCCAGTGATAGCAGAGCTAATCTTGCATAAAAAGATACTGTGCTCTGAGATGGATAAACTGTGAATATATTTAAATATGAGATCAGAGAAAATGGAAAAATGATCTGTGTAGTTAATGACCATGTTATCAACCCTTATCTGTAGAATTTCATTATTTCCTTATCTGATCAACAGATATGTGAGCAGATCATCAAACTGTATTACATGATGACAAGTGCTGATATATCAAACATCTCAGAAGCCGTATTAGAATGTCTTCAATACTGTGAAAAACAGAGAAGGACATGGCCGTTCTAGGATATTGATTACATAAGGAAGGTGTGAACTTGTAACAGCTAGACTGAGCCAATATTAGTGCTATCCTTAAAAGTGGAGTGGGGTGCTAGAATGCATGGATGATGCAGAACTGCATACAACCTACTTATTTTAATGTTCAATAAGAGAATAACTGTTATTATTTCAATTTTGTATAAAAGCTTGAAGTTCTCTATTCAGAGTTAAGAGATAGTGTAGTATATATATATATATATATATATATATATATATATATATATATATATATATATATATACACACACACACACACACACACACACACACATATATATACACACACACACACACACACACACATACATACACACACACACACGCACACGCACACACTCACACACACACGCACACACGCACACACTCACACACACACACACACATACGTATGTATGTATGTTATATGTCTGTGTAAGGATGCAAAATAATGCTTCTGAAAAAAACTCAGAAAAGGAGTGCACAGTTTGAAAGTAGGAATAATATGCAAAAGCATCAAGGAATATGAGAGTAATACAGCATACATGAAAAAGAGGCATGGCCAGTACAGAACAAGGTATTCTTATCATTTTCTATACAACGCTTGTGAGATCCATCAAGTATACAATGTACATTTCTGCAGATCTTGCCCCTGCAAACGTGCAAGCAAAACGGGCGCAGCTCGGAGAACAGAAAAAAAAAAAAAGAGTACTGCACCAGAAGGTATGTGAAGAAACACAGAAATAACTTTATGAATGCAACATTCAAGGAAATAGAAAGGAGGCAAGGCAAAAATGTTTACATTCTCAAAAGGAATCAGAGACCAAGAAGTTATAATTTTTCAGTTAAAAAAAGGAAAATGTATGGGAAACTGTGATTTACCAAAGACACAGGTCAGAGAATGCAAGAGATACATAAAGATGTATATTCCACAGAAGACGACGACGACGGTGATGATGATGATGATTAGAACAGCCCATGTGAAGAAGCTGTAAGGTTATGAATGCCAACAAAGTAAGTAATATATGATACAGACAGAAAGTAAATCTTATGAAGAATGTGACAAACTACTGATGCAGAAACATCTGCACCGTATCCAATTTGAAGGCAAAAGGACATTGACAAGGAGCAGCAGAATCCTTGATGCATAAGTATGCAGTACACTGAAATCATGCTACCATGCCGTATAATAAAATAATATGTAGGCTGGCAGACATCATACAAATGAAAGTCAACAGACAAACCTTCCAACATAACAAAAACTACTCAGAACAAGCTAAAGTTGCTACTGATCAGTGCTAAGATTCCCAACAAGAAACTGCGCTCCCTTGAAGCTCTCCTCACCCTGAAGAATGCTAATGTCTATGCAGTTACTAAAACATGGTTCAGAGCCATAGAAAGCACTCCGGCACTGCAAGGCTATAAAGAATTTCATATGTTCTGACCACCCAACAAACATGAAAGAGCATGTCTACATAATGGATAAGCACACCTCATGGCTGGCAAACAAAATGACATGCTTAAGCTACTCCATGTCCAATTGACCAAGGGACAAATCTATTACCATATTCTTGCTAGTTACAGGGCCCCCTCCATGAACCAGGAAACCCATATGTCTTACCTGAAGTTAGTAAAATCACTCACCATCCAGCCCAATGCCATACTCATGGGTGATTTTAACCACCCTTCCATTAATTTGGAGGCATACACAACTACTAAGATGCAGGCCCAATGATTTCTTGACTTTGTAAATTCAAATGACCTGGAGAAGCTAGTCTGTATTCCCACTAGAGGAACAAATAGCCTAGCTCTGGTACTCACAAATATGGGAGAGAGGTGCACCCCCCCCCCATGTGATGTCCTCACTAGTAAAATCAGATCACAAAGCAATCTCCCTTGAAATTAAGATAAAAGTAGTCCACACACCTAACCCAAAAACTTTAAGAGCTTCTCTAAGGTAAAATACCCCCTATTAAGAGATGGCATTGCTATTTTCGAAGCTTCCCCAATCCAGAAACATATGCAGAGTTGTACACAAAGGTCCTGTATGACCACATAAACAACCGCATAGAAACACCAGTACCAGACCAAAATAAACCCAGGTCAAACTGCAAAAACAAGCCACCCTGGTGGACTCCTGGTATTAATAGGTTATACAGCAAAAGAAAGCAAATCCCATTGAGAAATAAAAATGAATTTGCACAACAAAGCAAAAAGTCTGTCATTAGTCTAAAAAAGTGAATCAGGCAACTAGTCATGTCTCTAAAAGCAGACTTTGAGGTAAAAATAGCCACCAAAGGTAAGGATAACCATAAGGCATTTTTCAGTTATGTCAGCAATCTTAAGAGGAACACCCAACAATGTGTGAAATTAGTTATGTATCTATATTGGAGCTCTTCTCCCTGGGCCTCCGCTGAAAATGTACATGTATCCAGTCGGACTATCCCAGTCAACAAATGTAAAATAAAATAAATATTTGTAGATGGCATCACCTATACACAGCTAGAAGATATAGCAAATCTGTTGACCAACAAATTCAGCTCAACACCTCTGCATCACCCTTCAGTTCCCCACAAAGAAATATCCTCCCCCACTCCACTACCAATTATCACCAAAGAACAGCTTACCACTGTGCTTTCTAAAGCCAAAAACATGGCTTCAATGGGGCCTAATGATATACCAGGTTGCTTCTTAAACAGCTTAAATCAGGACTTATCATTAGGATCTCTTTTTAACCACAGCCTCTGGACTGGCTTTGTGCCAATTGTGTGGAGGACAGCAACAGTCAATTCTCTGCATAAAGGAGGGGCATCTATTGACCCAGGAAGTCACATACACATAAGTTTGACTAGTCCTATATATAAGGCCATGGAAATAATAATTATGGACCTGATAAATAATGACATAGAAAACTTCAAAACACTGGACCTTACCCAATTTGGCTTTATCAAGAACAGGTCATGCCTACTGAATCTGGTTGTTTTCTTCAAAAAAGTCTCTTAAGGCCATGGATAAGGGTAAAACAGTACATACTGCCTACCTCAACCTGGCCAAGGCATTTGACACAATTCTCCTTTCGGGTATTATAAATAAACGCACAGAGCTGGGCATAGATCCCTATATCACCAGATGGATAGCCAGTTGGCTCATGGACAGGACACATGGTTAAAGTGGATAAATCCAGGCCACTCAAGAGGCCAGTTACTTGTGGTGTGCCACAGGACTCAGTGCTGGGATCACTCCTATTCAGAATATACTTCTCTAAAGTCAGGGCTAATGTGGAAGGCCTCTGGATGACAAAGTTTGCTGATGACTGCAAGCTGGGGACAATCAATGAATCCCCCAGCAATGCAGATATCCTTCAGGTGGGTCTAGATCAGGGAAATGATTGGTATCAGAACCATGGCCTAAAACTAAATGTAAAAAAATGCATTATCATACCCTTTGGGAAGTAAATACCCTTGTAAATTATAACATCGATAGCAACCCCCTAAGAATAGAATCAGAGGTGAGAGATCTATGTACACATATAGGCAGCAGCATGAACTATGACCACCATGTGCTCACAGTGGTGAGGAAGTACTTCTATGTGGTACATATTATAAGTAAAAGTATGGCATCCAGATCCAAGGAAATTAGAAACTTGCTGTACGCAGTCCTCATTAGTCCAATAATCAAGTAATATGCACCATTTGGTATGCACTTGACTAGACACTTACAGCAGCTGGAGTGACCTCAGAGGTTCCTCACATAGAAAATACGGGGTGTAAAAAACATGTCCTATGGGGATCGACAAAAAGCTCTATCCCTTTACTCTGTCTCCTCCCAGCTAGTAAGGGGTGACCTATGCCTGACTTACAAGGCACTCACAAATCCAGCACTGATGGAGCTGCTATACATATGCAAGTCAAACAGCACAAGGGTCACCTGATCTAGGGATCTACACTTAGTCAGCGATTCAAACAAAACATGCTGGAGAGACAGATATGTGTCTCAGAGATTGCCTCTTCTTTGGAACAGGCTTCCTATTCATGTTAAGCAGAGCCCTTCCCTGGCCCTCTTCAAAAGCAATTTGGATGGGGAATGGTAAATTCACACCTAGAGTATTGCCTATGCCTCTTATGGACAAGGGCAATCAGTAAGATACTCAGTGCATAGGCACAAACCCATGCCATCCTCTTGCCCCTAGGGACCATATATTGGGTAAAATCAAATTATATTGGCTAGGCTTGTAAGGGCTCTTAAGCGTTAGCCTAGTAATTTCCTATTAATCTATAAACTAAAATGTTGAAAGGAAGTGAGGCACTAGACAGTGATATGATTCTGTCATTCAGATGCACACATTGCTAGAGAGCAGAAAAATGTTTATTGTCTGTATTCTTAATAGAAAAATAGGACAAATGGAATTGAAAAGTAAGAACAGGTATGATGCAGGGAAAATGTGGCAGCTCAGTGTAGGATGGTTCGAGACTGAGTTAGGGAATTCTCTTCCAAAGAGAGGATGCTACATCCATGGATCCTATTACCAGAGGCAGTGATATAGCGCTAGTAAACAGAAGGGTTAAAGAAAGACAGCAAGAGAAGTAACAAGAGAACAGTAAACGTAGGGTATAGCCAAATACAGACTAGATGCAGCACTAGGTCTTCTGTCACACTGCTATGTTTGTAGGTATGTGTAAACTGGTTGCCAAAGTAGTTGTTTGCTTCTGCCTTCACTGTCAATGTTTGTGAGTTTTTAGCTTTATACTAACATGTGTTTCTTGTTGTACTTTGACCATCTGCAAAATGTTTGGTGAATAAGTACAGCACTATGACAAAATGCCGTATTAGCACAGTGAGATAAGTACACAAGTAACATTACAGCAAGTGATGATTAGCTAAGAATACTCAAAAAAAGGAGATTTACACATTTGGAAGTATAGAAAAGGTTATATGTACAGTGACATAAGACAGTGGTGCTTGCTTCTACAAGGAAGATAAGGACTAATTTCCGGACATACATATTGCAAATGAGACATTCTTGGAGAAAAAAGGCAGACAAGAAGACCTTTCTGTTGAATGTCTTCAGACTAATACTCTCACTTTTTCTGAATGTTATTTTTATTTCATCCCTAATTAGTTTAGCCCATTGTTTTATATTCCCATGGAAAAATAGAACATTTAGGATGGCAGACAAATTAAACCACTGCTTGATGCAGAAAGTGTGGTACATTTATTCTGTAGGTCATTTTTTGAGCATAACAGAGGGGTCTTGGAAATTTCAACAGCTGCTGTGAATACATCTATGGCATGATGTCCAGCTATTCAAGCTCTCTGGGTGGTAGACAGAAACTTTAATTTCTGATTTCAGTAACATGTTTATATTTAGATAGTTTCTGAAAGCATGTGTTCTGGGTGTGTTTTTTTAATTAAAAAATTACATTGAAGTTTTTTGTTTAATAATGTCAAGCATTTGATGAATTGGTTACGTGTGTGTGTGTGTGTGTGTGTGTGTGTGTGTGTGTGTGTGTGTGTGTGTGTGTGTGTGTGTGTGTGTGTAAACACATTTGTGTAATTTAAGTAATATGCTCTTACTGCACTCAACATACTGTTTAATACATTTTAACTACATTATTCTGCACTTGTAGCAGAACACTGATTGCATTGTCACATTATGGATACATTACTTGCCATAATACGCAATATTTAA
Source organism: Protopterus annectens (assembly GCF_019279795.1). Classification (NCBI taxonomy): domain Eukaryota; kingdom Metazoa; phylum Chordata; order Ceratodontiformes; family Protopteridae; genus Protopterus; species Protopterus annectens. The sequence continues at coordinate 673,341,569 of NC_056726.1, read as the reverse complement.
GCCTGATCTCTTCAGCAAAGTGGAAGGAGGTAATTTAGATCTTTACCTTTTAGTTCCCAGCAAACTGAGGCTGTCTATAGTATGACAATCATTTGTTTGCCTAAGGTAGCCTTTAAAGACAAAATCAATGCTTCATGCTTTGTAATCCAGGTTCCTCTAGGAGCCCAATTACTTAGCTGGCAAAATGTAAGGTAATTCCTCAGTTTGCTAACACTGGCCATGTATCACCACATGCAAATTCTGAAATATGTTCTTTGGTGAACTAATCTGTTTCAGCTTTCCACAAATGCTGCTCTTTCACAAGAGTTACACACATACTGTTACTATCACATTCATTCTACACATTACCTTTTATAGGGGAGCCATATTTCTGTGTGCAGGTCAACTTAAACTACAAAAGCATTTGTAGACCTAAAACTATTGCAGCTAAACCAAACTGCAAATATTGCCCAACTGGACATTTTTCTAATGATAAAGTATGAAAACTATAATGCTGGCCTAATCAAAAGTACTCTGAAGAAAACAGGGATAACATTACTTACTAATTAATCACATACTTAATATCCCTAAAGCATCCCTTGTCACAAAAATGATGACGTAATCTGATATGTATGCTTTGCAAAAAATGACATAGACGCTAAAAGCAAAAACAGATGAGAAAATGTTCAAATCAACACTGAGGAAAACAGTGCCCACAGTTCTGACCACTTCATAGCAAATATCCTGCAAACCATGTTACCACTGAAAGGATGAAATGGATGCTGAAACAAGCACACAAAATAAACTGCAAGGACTCTGATTTGGCTTGGAATTCTTCTTAACCAATCAGCACACATTTCCTGAGACCAAGAGTGAAATAAATTTCCCAGAGGCCTTCCTGTCCATCTAATTTAATCTAATCTATTCAGCTGGCTAGCTACCTAGCTATCCCATCTCTTTACTTGTTTGGTTGTTTATTTATTTGTTTATTCACTAATTTACTTATTTGCAGTTGTTATGGGCTTGGTTAGTCCCACTAGACTGGCAGCCTCTTTTCAGGGGAGAGCCATTGTGGCATTCACACTTTCTAGGGAAAATTTGGATAGGGCACCAGAAAAGTTCACCTTCACTTTTTGATGAATGTTATGGTGAGTCATTCAAGCAGGAACATAGAATCCCATCTTTCGTGGACTTCTCAGCAGAAGGTGACTTGACCATTATTTAAAGATTAGAAACAATAAATGCTCAACATTCTGGTTCCAAAATATTACAACTTTCACCTGTGTGAAAGACAGAGCTATTCTTGTGTTATGATGTGTAGCTGTTATTTTTGAAGCACTGCCCTTCCTCTGGGATCTGTTCTCTTAAGACTGCATACACTTGACAATTTCCCCTTCCTTGCTAGTAAAATAACTTTATCCTGTGCTCTTTCACAGTCTTGGAGCTCCAAAAAATGACATCAGTGTTTTGAGTTGTGATCTGATAATAAACTACATATAAGTTCACTCATTCTCAGTCTTAGCTCCGTATGTATAGGAATACCTTCTACCCTCCCCTTCAGAAATCTCACAGTATACAATAATTTCCTCACAAAAGTTCTTAGCACTTGTCTCAAAGATCATGGTGCTATTGCTTCATTCACCTTGCAAATTACATAATCCCTTTCCCCATACCATCTCCGGTTTTATGCTTTCTACACCTTCTGAACTGCCTCACTTTATTCCTCGTACTTTTCTTATTGAACCACGGTATGTACACAGGTTCATAGGTTGATACTAGGCTATCTGCCCTAGGGCATTTATAAGCCTAGCCAGAGTATGTTTGGCTTTTGCCACCCTTTTAGATTAGTTGACTGTGCCTCTGTATAGCAGGTCACAGAGGGTAGCCCTTTTAAGGTTTGTTTACTGTACCTCTGTCAAGCAGCGACACAGAACAATAGCTATGAAAAACAGACAGCATAAACTGTAAACAGCCATAAATAACATTAAAAGATATACAATCATAAAACATTTAGAGATTGACATTCATTCTGAATAGAGAAAAAGACAACTCACCAATATTCATATACTTCTACTTTGCCATGCTTCACACTTTATTTTTGCAAGATGTATATCCACTCTTATTAAATGTGTTTCCAAAAAATGTACTTCCAGTTTTGGTAAACGAAGGAAAGAGAAGGTGCTATCAGATTACATCTCCAAACAGATTGACTGAAAATGAAATGACATTTGGGGGAAAACAGTTCCTAATACAGAATTCCAGGTGAGTACAATCTAGTATACCCTTACTTAAAGGCCATTCAACCTATTTAATTACTTTAAACTGTTTTTGTATTGGGTAAATGGACAACACCATATCAGAAGGATATGATCTGCACTTACAGCTCCACATTTCCAACAACTGTCATTTGATATGTACCCTGTAAGAATTGCTAATACTGTGCTGTACCATAATTTGCTGGAATGAGACTGAGAACAAATGTCTTTATCTGTTAATTACCCAAACTCATGCTGAACAAGTGCCCGTCTTTCCTGTATGGACCAAGTCTTGTACACTTTTTAGAATGAATTCTCCAAACACTATAGTTCATTCAATAAGTGTTTATTAGATGTTCACAATATCTGAGTACTGTCTTCATTAACAGTACTGATAAACAATTAGTGTTCAAAGTTACATCTGCACATCATATTCTGATTGTCCTGAACGACGTAAACTAACATAGTCTTTATATGACCCGTCTTCTGTACTCAGGCTCGAGTGTCTGTCATCTTCTTTGAAGTAACAGGTCAAACGAGCTCACTAACCTTAACTGAACTGCTGTCCTGAACACAGCATATTATATTGCTTCAGTCCAGTAATTTTCGTCATTTACTTCTCCTAACCTTGGTCTCAGGCTTTGTCTCATATGTGCAACATTCCATTAAGGAACATTCTGTAGCTAGCAAGATTGTATCTTTCCCTTGAGAAAAGAACATTCTGTCTGCACACTTTATGCTTATCTTTCCTTTCTAATAAACTGTCTCTCATGCTTGGCCAGCAAGGTTATTTTTCGTTCTGCTCAACTGTCTTTTATGCATAAATGAAACACAATTTATTTTACCCTTTAGCCTGTCTAATGTCTAATAATTACTTTAAAATGGAAGTCCCTAATCTAATATACCCACTTCTTGTAAGCTGAGAAGGTGAGTGTTGCAACATATGGAGTAGTTTCAGGAATTATTATAAGTACTTTTTACCCACTGTTATCTTTTTTCTGCGAGCTTTTATTGGACTCTCTTTCCATATTGTTTCTTTATTTCAATTACAAATCTATGTGTTTTGTTTTGTATATATGTTATGCATATATTCCATTTTATGAAAATTCTATGCGTATATTGTTTATATGTGATATGTATATATTTAGGTAATACTAATACATATAGGTGTGTATAGATAAGTATTTAAGTATGCATATTTATGTGAATAGAATATGCATATTTAATATATAGCAATATTGAGTGCTAATGGAAAATAATACTTCATGTTATTAATATATTAGTAATAAATATCCTCCCTGCGGTTGGGTAGTGTTCGAAAGACATGCGTGGATAAATGGGTGTGCCTTCGTTGAAGGTTGGGCATCGAGCTGGCACCTCAGCATTTCATAAAAATCTACTGCCGATCATTAGCGGACTGGAGTTCCGCTGTGGCGACCCCTTACCGGGAAAAAGCCGAAAGACACAACAGTAATAAATAATATTAGGTAACATACTTGTATATTGATAGTTGGATAATACATTGAAGGTTGGGGTACAACTCCATCAAAAGTGTGTCTTGTTTCCCTTCTAGTTTGGGCTTTTCTGGGCAGAATATGAGAGTACAGCCAAGGTCTTGAAAGTGATTAGTTGTTTGCAGATTATGTTTGTTTTGGCTCTGGGTGATCACAGTCAGCTTGGATGAAAATCAACACCTCCAATCCAGAGGTAATGATTCTCTCCCAGAAAATAATTGATTGCCATCTGCAGGACAAGGAGCAAGCAGATAACTCAGGTGCAGAAGTGTTAAGTATCTTGGGATAGTGTTCATCTCTGAAGGTACAGAGGGTGCAGTGACAGTAGTATTACATGCATTGTACCTGAGTATTGTGGTGAAGTGACAGAGGAAATATGGGCTGAAACTCTCACCAGCCAGTCTGTGCCCCCATCCACACCTTTCATCGTGAGCTTTGTGCACTGACACAGAATATGAGATCATAGATCTAGGGCTGCAGAAATTATGTCCATTTACAGGGTAGTTATGTTACTTGGCTGTGATAGAGTGAGTAAGTCACACTGAAGGAAGTTGCTAGGGAACAGTCAATGTTCAGTTGAGTTGGTTTTGACACCCTGTTTGGATGCCTGGGACCTCCCAAGCACAGTACTCTGCAAGAAAGGTATCTAAATCATACTGAAAGTATGACATCTCTCTCTCTCAACTCACCTAGGATCACACTGAATGAGCTGGAAGCCATTGCTGTTTCACCACATTCAGATTGCTCCCAATCAAGAACCTCATCAAAACAAGATGTATCAAAATTGCAAGGATGAGTGCATGGATAGATATATAGATATTTATTCAGTTATTTTTCTATTTCCATCAGATGCTGTTTTATAATTTATATTACAACTTTTTGAGTCATTCACTCAAACAGTGTCTGAAATTGATCTCTTTTTGGGTCAGTGTACCTTAACAAACTGTGTTCATTGGAAGAAGCTGTGACAATGCTCAACATCATTGGCTACAACTGTAGCTTTGATTTCATCACCTACTCTGTGATAAAAGGAGGTACTGCCAGCACAGCTAGCTGGAATTTTGTAAATAATTATATGTCATTTGTGAATAACAAAATGATTTATATAAGTTGCTTGTGTTACAAATGCATTAGAAGTGTATGTCGTGTATATCAAACTGGTTTATACAGACATCTGTTGAAAAGTTATTTCATAAAGTGTTTGTGTCTGAAATATATCCACAGTGTGCCCTACTGCAGAGAACAGAAATGTAGATGCACTATTGTAACTGTTTAAATGTATATGTTTTAACAGAGGAAACTGGAGGGTTAACCTCAGTCCAGCAAACTTTAGAAAAATATCTGATATTAAATCACTTTATGGGCTAGGCCAAAAAGATGCTATCTCACAGGTTTCAATGCAGCCAAAGATACAAAGTCTGCACTGCTAAGGTTTCTGTATTGTCTTTGGGGTGAACTGACTACTACTCTGAAAGCATGAAGGAATGCAATTGTTTTATAACTTCCAGCACCTGCCAAACATCTGAGCAAAAGCTGTTGTCTGTGTATTTTTACAAGTAGATGCTAAATACTGCCAGTCACTAGCAATCTGGGTTTGCATGAGAACTAGAAGTCAACTGACTAGAAATTATGTCATTCTACAAGCTATCCCAGCAGTAATATTTGGATATTATTTTGAGAAGTCTCTGAGTGAGACAAGGCATTCTGTATTCTGCCTTGGACCTGACAATAACCAGAAGAACCATTTAGAACATCATTTGCCTTGCTCTATTAGTAAGTTACTAGGGAATAGTCTAATTCTCTTAGATTCAGTCAGGAATATAGTGACACTTATTTTAGATATTTTTCTTTATTTGTCTGAGTCTGTCCTTCAATGTTGTTTTAAATATCTCCTGTGATTTTGAACTCTGATGTCACTTTGAATATATACTTAGTATTTTCTCATTCTTTTATTATTTATTATTAAATATATTGAAACCTGTCATTGTGGCTGATCTTTGTAGAGATATTTAAGTTTTGAGAGTACTTGCATATTTATTTGTTGACACTGTGTGATTCACTGCTAACAGCTTTGCTCATGGTCAAACTACCATTTGTATTAATATTAATATTATACAGTAAGATTGGACAGCCTTTGTTAAGGGTCTTAAAGTATGCTGTCAATGTGTTCTGGTAACTACTTTATAGTTTGGGCAAAAGGGGACATAGCTACAAAACCTGTACCAGCCTTTCCCATGTGTGCCTGTGTGTGTGTGTGTGGGGGGGGGGGTTGTGTGTGTGTGTGTATGTGCAAATCAAAATGTCAAAGGGTGTGTGTGTGTCAGCTACTTGGGCAGTGACACAAGACACTGGTGGGACAGAGAGAGTGCTGGAGGACTTGGCTTGAAACCTTGTCTAAGGACTCAACTCTGTAGCTGTACCAGTAAAGAGTCTTATTGGGGATCTGGGGAAAGAGAGAGAAACCAGCCCTGGACTGACTGTGGTCTCTGTGTGCTCTTAAGAGAAATTGCACTTGATGCAGACAGCTGCATCTGGAAATACTGTGTGTGCACCTGTTATCCTCCCAGTGAGCTTACCCCCCCCACAGGTGCCAGTGGTGAGATTGAGGCTCTTTCACTACTGGGCCAGAGGTGGGATATCCATGTCACATATAGGTTGGCAGTGGTGGGGCATTACCTATTGGTGGCAGTGGTGGGATATACACATCACATATTGGCTGGCAGTGGTGGGATCACCACATCACATATTGGGATTCAGTGGTGTGGATATTGAACTCCTGTAGCCTGTAAATAGTGGTTACTAAATAATGTGTGTGTACTCTCAAGAAGCCATACAGTAGACATTCAGAGTTTCATATCACAATTTTTTATTTATTTTTTGTTAGCTTAGTTAGTCAGGGAGAGCAGGCAGGGATGTCAGCAGAGAATTATGGCAAGCTGACAGGGAGCCAGTTGGCTGAGACATGCCATATCAAAGGACTGGTGCATGCCAACCTGACTAAAGTGGAAATGATTACAGCCTTAGCCACAGCTGCATCACAGACCAGCAACCAGGAAAACAGACAGACTGGCCTTGGGGATGTACAACTCTCAGAAAATGAACAGTTCAATTTTTCCTCAGAGGACTGAAAAATCCATCTGGAGCTAAAGAGACTTGAAGTGGAGGACAAATGTTTAGAAGTAGAATCAGCAGAGAGACTGCGGCATTTGTAGGTTGAAGAAAGTGAGAAACAGTTCCTGACTCCCTTACTTTATGGTAAAGCTGTAACTGCTGTTTCTAAATTGTCTGATATTGATTGCTTAAATTATGATATAGTTAAAAATTGTTTATTGGAATGCTTTAAGCTAACCCCTGAAGCTTATAGAAAAAAGTTTCATAAACATAGAAACAAGGCAGATGAAAGTGTTGGTGATTATTTTGCTGAGTTAAGCCCTTATTTTCATAGGTGGGTGAGTGTGTGTCAGGTCACCACTTTTGAAGGGCTGGCAAACCATTTGATGTGGGAACAAGCCCTTAGCACTCTGCTTGAGGACATGAGAATCTGGTTGGCAGATAGAGAATGCAACACAGCAAATGAGTTAGGGAAGAAGGAGACCTATCCCTAGCATCACTGCACATGAAAGGAATACCCAGTGCTGCACATGGGTTTAAGGGAGTCCATGGTGGGCAGCCTAAGCTGCCTCAACAGAGTCTGTCAGTAACAGGGGACCCACTAGTTCAGGTACACAGTCAGGAAGATCAAGGGTTAAATGTTTTAAATGTAACCAGTGGGGCCATGTAGCATATAGATGTCCAAGGAGGAAAGGTGGGGAACAAAATGTAGGCTAGCCAGCAAATAGAAATAATGGCATGCCAATGATAAGTTGTCTGGAGACAACAAGGGAACCACACAGCCACAAGAAGTTATATCCTATCTAGTAGATGGGACACAGGCCACTGTTAAGGGAGACATAGCCTCTGACCTAACAATTCTGAAGCCTGCAATGGTTAAAGAGGAGTACTACGTGCTTGGGCAGTGTACTCCGGTACCTGTTATCCTCCCAGTGAATGTCCCCCCACAGGTGCCAGTGGTGAGGATTGAGGCTTCTTGACCACTGGCCCAGAAGTGGGACATCCATGCACATATTGGTTGGCAATGGAGGTCATCACATATTCAATCATCTTTCGGTCAGTTCAGCTGAAAGATTATTCAGAATTGGGCAGGAGGTATCATTATTCTACTCAGGAAGCCTGAGCATCACTTTAGTGTATCTATTTCTTACCCAATTCTGTTGGTTTCCTCCTTTTGTGAAAGCAACACATTATAGAGAAAACAGACTGTGAGACAGCAGAACGTTTTGGACATTATACCTGCACAAAAAATCAGTTCCTTTCTTATGTCTGGCATGAGTCATACAAAGCATTATGGAAAAGAGAAAGGGTTAAGAGAGAACAAGATCGCGTTGATACATCAAGCGCCATTGCTAGCCATGTTGTGGAAAACTGGCTAAAATTACAAATAAAGAACTTAGAGTGATGTTTCTATTTTCACTAAAACCTATACCCACTGCCACTATAAAGAAACTCCTTCAGAAACTGAAGCCATGTACTAATGCCCCTAACAACATTCCCTCCTACTTCCTACGTATAGCAGCAGATGCAATTGCTTATCCTATTAGCATCTTAATCAATCGTTCCATCCATGAATGCATTGTACCCCAATTGTGGAAGCAAGCATTCATAATCCCCCTACATAAAGGAGGCAACAATTGCAACATCAGTAACTTTCGTCCCATTGCTATTCTGTCCCCCATTTCTAAACTTCTAGAAAAGTGTATACAACTTCAACTTCTGCCACATCTCTTAGATAACAACCTGCTAACCCCTACACAACACGGATTCAGGCCAAATCATAGCACTATGACAGCCCTGTTGTCCTTTCTTGAGACTGTTAACACAGCACGTGATTCCGGTCACATTGTCTCCACCTTACTACTTGACCTCTCCAAAGCCTTCAACACCATTTCACATAACTTGCTCTTAACCAAACTGTCAAAACTTAACCTCTCTCCCTCTACCATAAACTGGTTCTCCAGCTATCTATCAAATAGATACCAAGCTGTAATATGGAAAAGGCCACTTCCCCATTCCTTAGTACCCTTACTGGAGTTCCTCAAGGATCTATTCTTGGCCCCTCCTCTTTAATATATTTATCAATGATTATCACAAATCTATCCCATTTGCAAACATCATCCAATATGCAGATGATTCAACCATCATCTGCTCTGCCACCTCCCCCTCTCTGCTCCAAAAACTTACTCAGGAAGCTTTTTCAATTACTGAACATTGGATGAAATCAAATCACTTAGCACTCAATGCCTCCAAATCAAAACTTATGGTATTCACCCCCTCAAAATCCACTTCCTTCGACATGAACTCATTCTCAATTACCAGCCAAAATAACTCACCCCTTGAACTAGTGTCCGAAACTAAGCTACTTGGTTTACAGATTGACAATCGGCTTAGTTACAACTCCCATCTTCAACTAAATATTAAAAAAAAACATCAAAAACTAGGTATGCTATACCGTCAGAATCAATACCTTACAAGCTCTTCCAAAATCACACCCGCTTCCTCTTTTCTCATCCCCTCCCTTCTCTATGGGGCTCCATTATTGACCAATCTTCAGACTTCTCTAAAAAAACAACTTTCCTCCTGCTATAACAAAATTGCCAAATTCGCCAACAGCCATAGGTCCACTACTCATCACTGTTCCTCTCTCCATAAACTAAACTGGCTCGAATTACCTAATCAACTCATATATATACAGCTGACTTTCGCTCACAAGCTCATCCTTAGCCCCTCTCTCTGTCCCTCCCTGTCTTCCGCCTTCAAAATGCACCTACCTAACAGAGTCTTAAGGTCTAACAATCAAAACCTTCTACAAGTACATAAACCATCTCATCCCCCAGGTAAACACCTATTATCTTTTAATCTTGCTCGTCTCTGGAACTCACTTCCACCATCCATTCGTACCACCTCTAACCAGTACATGTTCAAAAAGTCTCTTCATACATATCTAAGATCCCAATGGGATTGTTCTTGCTCCCTCCCCTCATAATTCTATGTTATCCCATTCTTCTTCCCATATATGATACATAACTCTTCCTATCTAAGCTTATGTTCCCTCAGAATACCTACCCTGTAATGCAAGTCTATGTTTTCTTCTGAACAACTTCTTTGAATGCATAAAACATTACTCTTTTAACTTATTCCCCTGACATTTAATCCACATCAGATTGTATTGTTTTGAATGCTTCTTGAATTTTTGAGCCTAAATGTGTTAAATGTTTTATCTTTTACTCTGTATAAGTATTATTGTAATTTTTGCATGTACCTGTTTTTGTCTGTATTGGAGCTTTTCTCCCCAGGACTCCATTGAAAACGGGTTCTTTTGGCCCAATGGACTATCCTGGTAAACCAACTGCAAATACATAAATAAATACATTTTGAAGTGTTAAATACTCTAGAAAACAAAGATAGAGTGGAAAAAACTGATTTTTTTTAGTTCTAAGGTAGAGTTTTTCTTTAAATCAAGCAATCTTCCATTAGATCTTTTTCTTCTAAAATGAAGGCACATTCTTTATTCTCCATTTCCTATGACCATTCTACAGAAAGTTACAAAAGATCTTCCTGTGACATATTCTCTTCTTCTGTATCCTGCATCATCACTTGCTCCTTCATAAGAGAACTTAACTTTTGTACTGTTTTTTTCCTGAAGGCTGCAGGGTATCTTCCTGTGGTAACTGATTAGATGTTTCCCATTCCACCTGTTCCTCCTTAATTTGGAGACTCACTGTTCCATTATGCTGTGACATTACCAGAGTTGGATTTTCTACACTAAATCCTTCCCTTTGCAGATAATCCATAACTTCAGTTTCTATTTCTTTAATGTCTGCATTACAAACCTTCTTTTCTACTTTCCTCCTTTGTTTTCTTATTTTTTGCATCATAAAAATGTCCTCGTCCGGATGCCTTTTCCTGTATTTCTCTTCAAATATCTTTGGTGCTGATATTTTTGTAGTGATTAGTTTGGCATTCTTCTTTGCATAAATATTGTACAATATTAAATCTCTTTTCCTTTTCTGTGTCCATATTTCTTCTTCAGATGTCTCCAATTCCACCTGTTTCTCCTTACTTTAGAGGCTCATTGTTCCATTATGCAGTGACATAAGCTGTGTTAGAATTTCTACATTCAAGGAGAGCCGCAACCACAGACTCAAAAACATGTTTATTTCATAATGGTTTGTTGATTCCTACATTTTAACACCACTCTGGGACTATTTACTGTTTTTTAAATATCTTGAAATGTAATTTCTGAATCTGACCACATGGGGTGTGGCATCTTGAAGTAATTCTGATTGTTTAGTCTGCCTCTATGTATTCCACAATGCAGTGCTTGTCTGTAAAAAATTACATCACGCAGGCTGCTTTCTTCCTAAAGCTCCTGTCACTGCACTGATTGTACATGCATACACCACTGTATTTCAGTCAGTTACTTTTAAGTAACATTTCTTGCCATTCAATGACTACTTAAAACACAAACAGTACAAATGCCGTAGAACAGACTTTCAAAATGCTTTTTACTGCTGCTTCTTTTTAGAATGGCTAAACTGCAGTCTTTTGTGAAGCCTGAATTGTACTACTTTGACTCATCTCCTATCCCCCTTCACACCTAACTTCCCTAGCTGTCAAAGTGCTAAGGGTAATTTGAGCTGTTAACTGCTGTGATTGACAGCAGGAAACTTCACTCATGTACTGTTTTCTTTTTCTAGGCTTTACTTTCTGTATGGATAGGGGAAGGACCAGGGAACTGTGACATCACAGCATGGGTGGGTTTTTAGGATGGTCGTGGTGATGTCAGTTCTTGCATAATAATAACAGTACATAATTTCTTTCTTATCCTCAGTAGTCCACTCTCTCAATTTTATGTCTCTTGTTTAGCCTGTCAGTTTTTTTGGACTACTACTTCCTTCTTCAGTGGGGGGGGGGCTTCATCCTTCCCCTGGGCCTAACCTAGTCCCATTGTAGGAATCTTTCTGTGTCTTTCATTCCTTTCCAGTCTTAGCACCAGTGTACATACCAGCATTGGGCACTTTTTATCCTGTGCATCTAGCTGTCTTTTTTTACTTTTAGCCTACTTCTGTCCATAATATATGCTGTATAAAATACAATCTAAATATCAGTGTCATCATGAAGATATTTTATAAAAACAGGGTCCACCTTGTGAAGGTGCTCACCAAGACTTGAAGATGAATTCAGTTCCAACAATACTACTCTCCTTTGCTTGTTGATTTTATTATCTGTCCATCCAAACCCCAACTGCCTTTGAGAAATCCATGCTGATGCTTCAGATAAGTGCATCATTTTGCATATGTAATTCCAGTTAAACTCAATCATTTTGGCAGTGAAGAGTGGGGGAATTGGTCTGCAGGATTCTAAACGTTTCTGAGGTCCATATTTCAGTAGTGAAAATCTGGTTGCAGAATTCTAGATGACGGTTCACTTGTGTGAATGTGACAGATTTAAAGGGAAAATCAAACGCAAAGTCAAAAAGGCCTTTTTTCAGTGATATGTCTGTAGGGTTTGTACTATGTCCTAAATGTGTGATGAAATATTGAGCAAAGGCTTCTGTCACAGGTCAAGAAGATGACAACCTGTCCTGATTGACTCTCAATCATGTTATAGGCATCAAGGTCGTTTATATCTCTTCAGAAATGTTTAGTTTTCAGAATAGAGGTTTTCCTTTGTTTCAGGAATGTAGCCTTGACTTTATTTGCAGGTGTTTTACAGCTATTCCTTAAAACTCAGACTCATTTCTACAAAAAATGCTAGTGTCTATTTATTTAACTACTTTTGTTAGCAAGGTTAGTCCTACTAAACTTATTCTTTCTTTTCATTGGTAACCTAAGATGATATATTTGGAGATGTGGAAACCTGACCATGGCAATACAGAAATTGCACTGCTATTCTTTCTGATAAGTGCCATGTGAGTTTTGACATCCACCTAGGCTACCACAAAATTAAGCAGATTTGAAGTATGGTACCTCAGAAATGCAGCAACCCCCTAACACTGCTATGTCCTTATGTAAATAACAATGAATGCCTGGTGCTTGAATAGAACCCACAGCCTTCTGACTTTCCAAAAATCAAAGACTGTGCCACAGATGCTGCTCTTGCTTGCTTAATAGTGTACAATGAAGAGTGAACAGTGAGTATTTTGGCAAAAACTGGTACCTATAAACTGAATATGACTAATTATTCTTAAAAATTGCCATCTAGGTTGCAGGAAATGAATAGCTGGAAGGCAATTCAGCAACGAGGTCAGGGAGATGTAGGTAGGGTGGAGAAAGCATACTTCACAGTCATACATTTTTACACTGCTCAGAAGATGATGTAAGAAAAGTCGGCACTGTAAAGTATGACTTGCATGACATGCCACAGTAGCAGTATCTAGAGTGCCCAAATGTTACACTGAAAGCTCACACTGTACTTGTGATATCTTCAGCTTATATAAGTAAACTGAATATAATACTCACATATAGTCAGCTGTCTATTTTATTTCTTTTTTATATGAAAACTTCAAATGTTGCATGGTATTAGAGTGGATAGAAATGGAGACTACAGATGTGCAATGGCCTTTGACCCTCATTCTTCATGGCACTTTACTAGACAATTGCTAGCTGTCAAATCAGTGAGGAGAATTGTGGAATATTCATGAAAAAGAGCCAAGTGTCACATTTTTTTTCATGCTACATGTGAAAAAGAAAATATCTGTAACTTTTTTTTGAATTTAGAGAAGCAAAAATACAGCATTAATTAAAATGCTCAACACTGCTGTGGGCCAGGAAATAATTTGCCTTATAGCCATTATTTTGAAGAGCATAGCGAGTATGCATGTATAACTGAAATGACAAAAAGTAGGTGATTGTGAGATTCATGACACTGCATGGAAGTTACTAGCATAAAGACTTTAAAAAAGGAAGAAAGCGAGCAACTGCCAGTGCAGAAAGTGAGAAAGTCAGGTAGGATATCCAAACTGAAGATTAAATTATAATAAAGGAATACATTAAAGGCTTTGTGTAGCTCTGTGCCACCATGCAAACCAGGGGGAATATGGATACAGAATATAAGGAATAACAGAAAGAGAAACTTAACAAGGAAACGTCAGAGCATTGGGTAAGCAAAGCCATCAGATGATTGTAATGGAGAAAAGCTGCAGGACTGAAGAGGTTTCCGATACAACAGTTTGAGAATGAGAAGGAGGAGATAAAGAGGGGGCTTCGAAGACTTTCAGTAGATGTTCTCCAGGAGGATGACTGGCCACCTTAATGGCAGAATCACACATAGCACTGCTGTCTCAGGAAACCACAGAGACTATGGAACTGAGGGCTTTCAGATGGGTCCCTTTTTAAATGTTGGGACTCGCAGTGCTGAGTCAAAAAATACCACTGCTGTCTCAGGAAACCACAGAGACTATGGAACTGAGGGCTTTCAGATGGCTCCCTTTTTAAATGTTGGGAATCGCAATGCTGAGTCAAAAAATACCAGGAAAAAAATTACTGAAAATAGGAGAAAAGCAAATATTGGAAATATTTTTTGTCTTTTAAACTTGTTTTTTTTTTCAGGGGAGCAAGCCCCCACTCCCCAGTGTGGAGAGGGAGCCCCCCATACACCTCAAATATATATGTACTAACTACAAATTGCTATAACTTGGAAAAAAGAGAATATTGTGAGAAATGTCAATCTCAGACTAGGTGTAGGTAAGTCCACATCTTCAATCATTCATTCTCCACATTCCTGAACTTACCACTGCAAATCCTAGCATTTCAAATGGTTACCTTTTCAGATACATATTTTTGATAAAAATAGATGTCAGTGTACAACGATCCTAGCTAGTAAAGTTGGGATAATTCTACCAAAATACATATGGAAGTAACAAGTGGGGCTTGTCCAAAGAAGACTATCAGTAGACAGCTGGTGGCAGCTAATTGCCTTTATGAAGTAGTATGAATAAGAAAAAAACGCAGCAGTTGGAGTAGAAATGCTGATATAAAGAAGCACTTGACTCAGCGGTTAAAGACTGGTGGTCAGGTAGAGCCATTGCCAGACAGCAAGCAGACACATTGTCTGGAACCCAGTATAGACAAACCAGTGAAAAGGGCTTAATCTTACCAGTCTGCTCATGGTATTCATCAGCATGTGTGCATGCGTGTGCATGTGTGCGTATATGTGTGTGTGCACATGTGTATGTGCATGTGTGTGTAAGCAGACACATGGAAATGTATGGTATGCTTACTCTGTAGATACTTGTGGTGATGTGGGGGCTTACATTAACTACCTGGGAATGCAGTTAGGCCACATATCAAAAGAGCACTGATAGATGCCTGAAAGGCAGCCTTTGAGGTAAGCTTTCAACCCATAAGAGTGAATAGATCCAAAATTAGTCCTTACTCAGAGGTGTACACAGCAATGGACCAATTAATCAGCAAGTGGGGTGATGGTTGGTAAGCATCAGAGCACCACAAATTTTTTTCAGAGATTAGTACATCTGTAATTAAGTTTCTAGAAATAGAGACATCATAATACTGGGTAACTGAACAGCATAAAAACCGGTGAGATGGGGCAAACCAATGGTGACCACAACAACTATCTTAAAGTTTGATGATGCGAATAACCACAAGCTTTATTTGTTGATTCCGTTACTAGTGGCTTAAGAGCTATTATACTACAAGAAGATAAGCATGCTGCTTAATGTATAAAGAGAATGCATAGGCTGACAAAGAAGATATGCAGCTGGAACTAGTTTCTGTGGTTTTTGGATGTGAGAAATTATCACTATATTTAAAAAGAAATTCACATTGAGACCGACTATGAACTATAAATGCATTTTAGAATCCACTACATAAAACACAACTAAGGTTAAAAGATGTTTTCAAAACTACAGCCTTATGATCATGCACTTAACAGATATGTTGAAATCATAAATGGAAAGAGTAACAGCTCGAAAGTTGTTTTGGAAGATGTGTTTATTGTGAAATCAATAATGCCTTGTAAATGATCAGACATTTAATATGCTCAAAAAAAAACTGCTAAAGCAGCATCAGAAATGAAGTTATTAAAAGAAATTTAGAGGAAAGAATGGCCAGTGAATAACAATACAACCTTTCTGGGCATTTATAGAACAGGTACGATGCATTTTTGAGCCTGGGTACAAAACTGAGAAGCTAATTGTTTCAAACCAAATAAGACAAAAAATGTGAAAAAAAAAAATGATAAGTCCCACATGGGAGTACTCAAGTGCAAAGACAAAGCTACCTACATTCCGTACTGTATGGTTTGTCTACATAAACTAAAAATATGGTTTATAAGTGTGTAGTCTGAATACTAAACACAGCAGTAATGTTTGAGAAGCAATACACATATGTGCTGTGCTAAGAGGACCATGGCCAACAGAAAGAACAGCCTTGTCCCAGTGCCAGGGTTTCATTAACTTATTATGTGCAGACTTGTTATGCAATGTTTCTTAAATCCATGAACATAAGACATGCTATAAGCAGGAGTGTCATTTCTGATGTTAAGTTAATACTTGCCAGGAATGCAATACCTAATGCCATAATTTTGAACAAGATAAAACATTTTGCACGCGGAACACCAAATTTTTTATTTATTTCTTTTTTTTAATGAGAAATGGGAGTTTTGGCACATGTTGGTGTTTATTACTATGATCATTTTGAGAAAAACATCAAAGCAGCAAAAATAATTATTATAGAAAAAAAACGAAGTAGTGAGATAGATCCCAGTAATACACTACATGAGTGTCATAGCATCACAACACATTACTACAATGAGTGCAATACTG
>NC_056726.1:673309920-673322420 GCF_019279795.1 Protopterus annectens | reverse complement strand
GCTGTAAAATAAAAATGAAATATGATCATCATTTGCTTTTAAGTGTGAAACACATTTTTACAACACTATAGTTAATTCACATTAGTGTTATTAGAAGGCATCACTTTATGCTACAGCTATCTAGGATAGTACAATTAAAGACCGGCACTATATGATAGTTAAAATGTCCAGCTGAGAGTCAATATTCAGTCATGCTGAATTGTTTTGCATTTTGTTCTTCTGTCAAACATACTGAAAGAAGGGTAGACCCTTTTTGCCGTGTCAGTAATTTTACATCAGCAGCATACTTTAGAGAGGGTCTCAGTTGTTGTGTAAAAACACAAAAAAAGGAAAATGAAAAAAATCATCTAGGTGTGAAGTACAATATGATTTGTAAGAGGCAGCAATCGAAACTAGTTCCAAAATCTAAAGTCAGAGGGTACTCCAATCTTTTTGCACTCATCCTTGAAACATTATAAAGAGATGCCATCTCAACCTGTATGTTTTGGGAAGATGGAAAGAACCTTTACTACCTAGTCACACGCAGCTCAACCTGTATGTTTTGGGAAGATGGAAAGAACCTTTACTACCTGGTCACACACAGCTCAACCTGTATGTTTTGGGAAGATGGAAAGAACCTTTACTACCTGGTCACACAAATCGGATTACACATCACAGAGCTTTTCCAACAAAAATAAAGTTCTCGGAGTTGCAAATGGAAATCAGTCAGAAAGGGAGGAGGTACTTTGTCATAGAAAGGATGACTGTTGCTGCCTTCCTGAAGAGGTAGTAGGTTTAGGAATGGGAAAGAAATTCATAACTGTATTGAACTCAGTTTCATAGGAACAGGATACAGGACTTAAGAAAGATGAGGCATGAGGAACCTTTAAGTCAATTGTTAACTAACATCTAACATCTGAAGCTTATGGGATATGTAGGGAAATTAAAGTACTAGATGAAACAAGTATGCCTTCCTTCCGTTTTATCAGAGCATGCATATATCTCCATGATTATCATTTGCTTTATATTCACTCAGAGTAAACATTATCCAGAATCTGCACTGCCTCATGGTACATTTCATAGTAGCTGAGTATCGATATAAATAACCTTTATGTAGGGAAATGGATAGACCGAGATCGTTTCTTTTTGTCTTGTTTTTTTTCTTCCTGTTCCTTTACATGTTGACTGTAAACATTTGCTACTCTGTACATAGCAGCATAACAAACAAACGTACATCAGACTGGTGAGGCCATGTGACAGAGTGAAGTTACACAAGTATCTTTGAAATGGATGTCACTATGCAGAGACCAAGTAAAAAACATTGCAAACTATTAACTTATTTACCTGAAAGTATATTGTACTATAACTCGTAAAACTCACTCCAGTCATCTAAAGAAAAAGAAAAATTAAATGTCAGATTACTTTTTACTAGATGGATGAGATGTAACTGGTGCCCTCGGGGCTATTTGTCTGGGAAGTACTTAACATTTTATTGTATTTTATTTGTTAATAATTTATTTATTATTTTATTTATTTATTTAAGTCTGATGACTGGGGAAGTCCACTGAGCCAAGAAGAGCCCGTTTTCAGTGGAGGCCCGGGGAGAAAAGCTCCACAATAACTGCAAGTTACATTTCACATGTTACAAAAGGACATCGTTTGTACAGCTAATTACACATTTACAGATAAGCTCCATGATATTCGCTAATTAAACATTTACAGATAAGCTCCATGATATTCGCAATTGGCTTGTCACAATGTTACACAAATGAAAAGATATAATTCAATACAGAAATTTCGACTTTTACATAAAGTGAATACTTTGGTATAAACTCAATTGTAGGTTTAACATTTCAAAATATATAACTACTAACCATTAGTAGGTTAGGAAAATATTATGCATGGAGAGGGTAATAGTATATTTGAGACTGGAGAATATAGTACAATCAATATTAGAGAGAAGATTAGGTTTTAGTAGGGGAGGGATTGTTTTGGGTGGGATGAAGTAATAGTAGAGGTAGTTGGATGAGTCAGTGCAAGGTGGAGTGAGGGGGACGGGTTTAAGTTGGAATATGGCAAGGGCATTCCCATTTGGAAGAAAGATGAAACCATAGCTGATATTTGAAATGTGCATGATTAGGTAGGTTGCACAGGTGTGTGGAGAGAGAGTTCACTGCTTAGCTAAGGAGCGGGACAATAATAAATGGCCAGGAGGTCGTGCGGGTTTGTGGACCTGCAAGAGATTTTGGTTTTTGGATCTGAGTGAGCGGTTGGGAATGTAAGGTTTTAAGGAAGTAGCGAGAGCTGGGCAGTTGGCAGGTTTAAAGATGAGCTTGTGGACAATGGTAAGTTGTAGGTAATTGAGGTAGTTGGGTAGTTCCAGCCAGCTGAGGGTGAGGAGGGTGTGGCAGTGGTGGGATGAGTTTTTTTGAATTGGTTGCAATTTGTAGATCTTATGGTAGCAGGATTCAAGTTTGGACCGAAGGCCAAGATGGAGATTGGTGAAAAGAGGGGCACCATACATAAGGGAGGGGAGTAGGAAGGTGGATGCAAGAGTTTGACAGGTAGGGGGACTTAGGAAGCAGCTGTGCCTGTAGAGGAGACCTAAAATTTGGTGGATTTTCTTGATTGTGGAGTGGATGTGGGTGTCAAATTTTAGTTCTTCATCAATAATGATGCCAAGAAGCTTAGTGTTGGGAACATTCTCAAGGAAGGTGTTATTGTGGCTCAGTATGGTGAATGTGGATTTGTCAATGGAGTTTTTGGTAGGAGAAAAAAACATTAGTTTGGTTTCATTTGTATTTAGTGCCAGATGGTTAGACTGCATCCAGGTTTCTGTTTTGGAGAAGGCTAGTTGGGTTTTTGGTAGGAGCTCGGAGGGGGAGAGGGCTGAGCAGATGATTGCTGAGTCATCTGCATATTGGATGATAGATGAGTCTGGGGTGGATTGGTGAAAGTTGTTAATGAATAGGTTGAAAAGAAGAGGGCCAAGAACAGAACCATGTGGGACACCTGTGGGTGTGGGAAGGAAGGGGGAGGTTGAAGTTTTCCATTGGACAGCTTGTTGGTGTTTGGACAAGTAGCTGGAAAACCAGGCAATGGAGGTGGGAGACAGGTGTATAGTGGAGAGTTGGGATATAGGTAGGGTAGGTGAGATGGTGTCAAAGGCCTTTGACAGATCTAGGAATAGTGTGGATACGAACTTGCCTGAGTTGCGTTTGAGGTTTATGGTTTCAAGAAAGAAAAGAAGAGCAGTCATGGCACTGTGGCCAGGGAGGAAGCCGTGTTGAGTAGGGGAGAGGAGATTGTTTAGTGTTAGGTGTGCCATGAGTTGTGCTTATATTGTACTGAATATAGATGGGATAGGCAATGCTGTCTGCAGATTGTTTGACAAAGGTGGGTGGAAGGTTGTCGGATGCATTATGACAGGGTTTGAGTTTGGTGAGAAGTCTTTTGATAGTACTTGTGGGGATGGGTTTGAGGCAGAAGGATGTGGAGGAAGGTTGATGATTGGGGTGGTGGGTGGGGAAGAGGGGGTGGTGGTGGAGGAGGGTGGTGGGAAGGAGGCTGATAGTTTAGCTATGCAGTCTATGAAGAATGAATTGAACTGGCTAGCTGTGTCAAGGTTGGAGAGGTTGGGTTCTGGGCAGGAGTTTTTTTGTTGCCAAGATGCAGCATGGATGAGATGGAGTCCCAGAATTTTGGGGGATTTTTGAGTGCAAGGACTGGAGTTTGGAGTAGTGAGCTTTGCGGTCTTTAATTATTTTTTTTTGTGGAGTTTCGTAGTTGCTTATACTCTAGGAGGGTGTTAGGGTTTTTATGTTTTTGATATTGTTTCCATTTTTTGTCCCTTTGGTGCAAGGCTACTTTAGTATCTTTTGATAACCATGGGCACGGATTGGTTTTGATCTATTTGGTTCAAGGGGAGGCTTGTTGATTGAGAAGGGTTAGGAATGAGTGGTTAAAGTAGGAAACGGCATCATCTAGAGCAAGGGTTTTTAGAGGGGACCAGTCAGTATGCTTTAAGCATTCGGAGAAAGTTAGAGGGTTGAAAGGGGAGAGGTTGCAGGTTTGGATGTAGTGGTGTTGTTTATGCAGTGGAGATGGAAGACGGTCAGTGAAGGCTGGTAGGTGAATGCTGAGAGGATCAGGTAATGTTTCGGCTTTGGTGATAAGGTTTGGGTGAGTTGTTAGGATCCAGTCAATGATGGTACCAGAGGTACCATCTTTATTTGGTCTGGTTGGAGAATGTATTAGTTGGGAGAAGTTGTACAGGTTGATTATGTGGGATGGGACTTCAGAGTTAATAGTATTCCAGTTGATGTTGGTACCGAGTATATATGTTTCATTTTTTATATTGGAGGAGAACCAGGACAGGATGTTTTCAAGAGTTTTGATATTATCACCAGGGGGACTATAGAGGGCAGCGATACATATGGACTTGTGGTTGTTAGTTTAGTGCACCTACTATAATTTCAGTGTTGGCAAAGGTTGGTATTTTATTGGAGTAGGGAGTTATGGTATGGGAGCTGGGGCAGATTATTGCTACTCCACCTCCTTTTTTGTGGGCTCTGTCTTTGCAAATGATTTGCATACCTGGTGGTAGGATTTCACTCTCTTTTACATAGGTTTTCAGCCAGATTTCAGAAACAGCAGTAATGTCAGGGTGGTTATGGGAGAGCCAGGCATGGAGGATAGGGATTTTGTTTTTTTTATTAAGTGTTGTAAGGCAAATGGACTTTGAGTTTGTGGGTTGAGTGGAGGGTTTGGTGAAACTGATGTTAGAGATGGGTTCATTAGATAAATGAAGTGCCCTGTTGTGCATCACTTTCAGCAATGGCATATGAGTGCATTATATGCATTACAAAGTCATGTGTATATATATATATATATATATATATATATATATATATATATATATATGTGTGTGTGTGTGTGTGTGTGTGTGTGTGTGTGTGTGTGTGTGCGTGCGCGCGTGTGTGTGTGTGTGTATGTGAGATACACACATAGCAGTTCATGAAAAATTCTGTTTTTCATCTTTTTTTTTTTTTTTTTTTTTTTTTTTGAGGTGGCAAACCTTACTTAATTACATAATATGACAAACTCACAAGGTTGCACCAACATGGGGAAAGAGCAAAACATAATTTATATATGGCAGCCATGGTGGTGCAGCGGTTAGTGTTGCTACCTCCCAGCAAGAGGTTCTCCGGTTCGATTCTCGGCTGGGGTGCCTTCTGTGTTGAGTCTGCATGTCCTCCCTGTGGTTGCGTGGGTTTCCTCCGGGTGCTCCGGTTTCCTCCCACATCCCAAAGACATGCTGTAGGTGGATTGGACACTCTATATTAGCCCTAGGCATGAGTGCGTGCGTGTGTGTGCCTTCTGTGGAAAGTTGGGCGCCGGGCTGGCAACTTGACACCGTAAAACTCCACTGCCAATCATGAGCAGAAAGGTGATCCACTGTGGCAACCCCTAACTGAGAAAAAATGAAAGAAGAAGAAGAAGAATTTGCCAAAAATTGAAAATTAAAATTTTAACGATTTTAGTAAGTGAAAATTATTTGTTTTTTTTAACATTTTTTGCAGAGGGGAGCTCCATTTGCAACCCTCATACACACACACACACACACACACACACACACACACACACACACACACACACACACACACACACACACACACACACTCCCTGCCTCCCTTTTTTAATAAAACAAACAGCTCCCTACTAAAATGTTGGCACTCGAAATGTTGAGCACTGACACTTTGAAAAGAAGACAGAAACTACAAGAAAAGATCAAATCGCAAACACTGCTCTACATCCTTTAAACTAACTATTTGAAATGTTGAGACCTACTACAGTGTGTCCTGAAACACGGAGACTGAATTGTTAAAATAAAATGGACTTTGTGATGCATGTGCCCTGGCCCAGCAATCAAGAAGCCTCAATCCTCACCACTAACACCAGTGAGGGGCGTTTCATATAGGAGGAAAGGATAACAAATACACACAGTAACGTGCAATTTCCCTTAAGAGCACACAGAGATGACAGTCAGTCCAGGGCTGGTCACTCCCTTGCTCTCCAGGTCCCAAATAAGACTCCCCACTGGCACAGCTATAGGGCCCAGATGTTAGCCACCTGGGCAAGCTAAAACCTCCAGCACCCTCTCTGCCCAACCAGTGCATCGTGTCCCTGCCCAAGTAGCTGACACACACACACACACACACACACACACACACACACACACACACACACACACACACACACACACACACACATACTTTGAGATAAGAACTTATACAACCACACAGACACTCCTGGGGAAGGCTGGCATAGGTTCTCCAGCTCTGCCCCTTTTACCCAGACTATATGGTAGTAATCACTGCCACCACCCAGCTAATATTTATCAGCTACCCAAAGGCCCTTAAAAGGGTGTCCAATTATTACTGTGCAATAGTATTATCCAATTGGTAGTATTGCCCAGAGCTAAAGCTATAGGAGTGGCTTTGTACAATTTCACCAAAGGCATGCAAGTACTCTTAAGAGCTTAAATTATCTCTACACAAAACAGCCGCAATTGAAAGGTTTTAAAATATTTAATAATAAATAATAAAAACACAAGACAATACTTCTTACTACATAGTGCTAGTCAAGAGTTCAGAGATCACAGAGAAATACTTAAAATAATTCAGTAGTACAGTTCTGACATCACAGAAAAAACACAGCCTAATCTTTCTAATTTCTAGCTATTTCTAAGAGAAAACAGGCAGAGTGCTGATGAGTTGGATGGTCAAGACAAAAAAAGCTTAATAATCTCTGATTCTCTCTGTTTTTAAAATCACATTCCTGGTTCCTATTACATCATTCTTCACACTTCCCTGGGTTCCCAGGCTCACAGAAACTACATTTACATTCTTAACATCTCCTTTTGTTATCTTGCAGCTGGTCAGGAAGCCGAGCAATAAAATAATGTTTGCATGTTTAAATCCAGCAATTTAACTCTTGGTTAAAATAATAGAAAGAATGCCTTCATCTAGACAGGCTGGAGTCGGCTTTAGATCAAAGGGTCACAACATGCTTCACTTGGCCAGCAGAGTGCACCGTTGCCACATTTTTGTAACAGCATTTTTTTTCCATTTAAGTCAACAAGCCTGTGGTTTACATTAATATTTCCAGATAAAAGAATGATCTATAAAATTATATCTGTGTAGGCTGGCAGCTTTCACAGACTTACATATATTAAGTCCAAGATGGTCATTTCCTAGAATATTCCATTTTCTCTGAGGTATGGCAATCTCTGAGTTGGTATATATAAGTTGGTGGGCTTGTCCCCCACATTGAGGGTTGCAGGGAGCTTGCACCTGAAAAAAGAAGATTGAAGGAGAAAAGTAATGTTCAATATTCACTCTTCTCCTGTAGTTTTGATCTTTTTTTTTTCAGCATGTCAGTACTTGGGTATTTCGAGTGCCAACATTTCAATGGGGAGCCAAATATTTGAAATAATTTAATTTTACCAAGCCTGTTGAATGATTTATGTTGTATATTTAGGATTTTTTTCATACTTAATGGGCAGTTCTTCATTTGCACATTCCTTTAGCTTCTATAGCTTCTCACTGAATTCCCTAAGGAAAAAAAGCAGCCACGAGTTTGGTAGTCACAAGCATTGATTATTATGAATGTTTTGATCCATGAAAAACTTCTCCCTGACTTTTTGCTATGTTCTTAACCAAATGCAGAATTACAAAAATGGAATTCACCTAATGAGAGAGTGAATTTTAACATGGTTGTGCAACTTCAGAGTAGTACTAGATATACTGGAACAGGTGCTGTTCCAGTTTGTTCAAAAAACTAAAGCTCTGACTCTCACCCAGAGGTATCAAGGTGGCTAGGGCACTTGCTGTAGAGGGCATGTCAGATGAGAAGAATGACAGGGTATAACCTGCTTACTTCTCCTTGGCAGGAGGATAAGAAAAAACATGCTCTGGGTACTCCCACCACTGATTCTCTTTTGGAATTCAGAAATCCACTTGAATTCCTTTCTGAGGATGGACAGGGATACTGGTGAAGCTCTTGTAGTCAAGGGATGTTCCTCATTAAGATACATTGCACATTCTATTCCCAACCGCATAGCATGCCTGTATGCATGCATGAGGATGTTAAGACTTTCAGTCTTTCTGTCATTCTGGCAAATAGATGAGCTACAGTATGACAGCTGCTATTGACAGCCCCTTTCTTGCCCATGGGCACTCATTTCAGTTCTAGATGAGCTACAGTATGACAGCTGCTATTGACAGCCCCTTTCTTGCCCATGGGCACTCATTTCAGCTCCTAAACTCACTGGGACCAGTTCCCTGCCCAGCAAGGGAAAGTGCTAGCTTTTATCCCAGGTATATGGGGCATTGTAGTACACTACATTTTTCCTTAGGTCTGGGCACCCACTAAGCAAGTGAAAATTTAGGACTGCACACACTTGACAACGGGCTCCAGTTGATGGACATAGATCTAGGTGATGGGCAGGGACTAAATTTAGTGTTGGTTCTACCAACCAACCAACACAAAAGGGAGACCTTAAGTACCTGGAGGGGGCTTACACATGCTATAAGACAGATGGAGAGAGAGAATATCAATACAATCCTCTACTATGTGGTTAGAATGTTTCTGCACGCTGGATATTGTATTAGCTAGACTGTGGTAGACATACTTCTGTGATGGCTGTTAAAATGATTCTGCATGTTTACTATTATATCGGTACTCTTCAGTTGTGCTGTAAATATTTTTTTTCAACTGAACTGAACCTCAAAATGGTTCTCCTGAATCAGTACTTTACACTGGTCAACAAAAGATAAATAAAATAAATATATAAATATTATGCCTTGATAAAAGTGTGCCCCTCTTTACAAAAAAAAGAAAAAAGAGAAATGGAGTGCTGTTAGGTGAATCCCATTTTCATAATTACATGTTTAATTATAAATACACTGATGTTTTCTGACATGATGACCTACTCTAGAACCATATGTATTGCTCTCTGTTAACTAGCTAATCCCAAAAGTACATCTGTTCTTTTCATGGGTAAACTGGAGAAATGTCTAGTGAAATGCCTTGCACAGGCACAGAATGGAAATAACGGTCTGAAGGAAACAAATCCAGGACAAATGGATGTAACTTGTTAGCAATATACAGTCATAAACTTACATACCAAACCGCTGCAAACACACACACACACACACACACACACACACATATATATATATATATATATATATATATATATATATATATATATATATATATATATATATATATATACATATATATATATATATATATATACATGTTCTTCTAAAGAAGTTTTGGGAGGACTAGTTTGCATTAAAGATTTGGGAATCTGACTTTTAGAAGCCTTGATTTAATCAGTTTTAAGAATTATAAAAAAAATGTAGCTGGCCATAAAAGGAATCTATGTATTATAAGGCTTGTAAATTTTTGAATCATGCAGGCTGCCACCCCGATGCTTCAGATTCCCATAAGTGACAAAATATTGAACTGCAGCTGATACATTTGAAAGAATACATTATCATTACATTCCAGTATATTCTTTTGTATTCATTTAGCAAAAGTGCTGTCAAGAAAAACAAACCATCCTAGATGTTGTACACAAATATGCTTATTTTTTTTTTCTTTTCTACAGCTTTCCTTGTAGTAAATAAACAAACATGCTTTTTTTTTCTAAATTGTCCATATCTGACTAGAATATTATATTTGTTGGTGTCTGGAACTGTAAAATGTTGCTACATTGTAGATATTGTGAAGCTAGCTCCCTAATGAAGGTTCTGTTCTCAAAATGGATCCTATATAGGAAATTCTAATCGGTCTACCATGTTTACTTTGGTCTATACAGACAAAGCACGACTTGCTTTATTTGTTTACTGTATGACCGTCTTAAATTTTATAACATTGTGCTGACTAAAAGTAGGGAAAATATCTATGAATCAAAAGTCATGATTACTTGCTGAAGTAAACACATGGGAGATGTGGACTAAACGTTCTAAACTCATGGTTAAAACCTCTTGGAGACAGGATCTATTAAATAACCCTACTGAATGATTCATTTAATTATTGCATTAACAGATGTAAATAAGATTTGAAACTGGAGATCTCTCCTACATGTTTACAGAATATATAAATATGTTAGGCATGGTTCCTTCTTTTCTTACAATTTGGTATTCATTGTTTTTAATGTTTAAAAAGATAAAACAAATAGCCTTATTGGTTTATGAATGCATTATAAGAATCTGCTTAAAATTAGAACATTTTATTATTCTTGGACACATAACTGAGACGGTAATAGACCAGATGGTGTAACTTTAAATGGTGTTTTTATATGAAGAGTGTAGTAATGGCTGGTTTAATACAAAGTACACATTTTATAAACAGTGTTTTCTCTGTACTTTGGAAAATAAAGCATCTGTTTCGTCTCTAAAGGATGCACAGATCAGTTGTTTAGGTAATCCCAGATTGTACATGGTTACTTATTCTTTCTTGTCATTAAGATTAGTATTTTAAGTAAACTGAAAATAAAGAGGCTTTACTAAAACAAAAGGCACCTAGGCACTTCAGAACTACTTGCAAGCCTTTGCATGTCAAGTACAACATATAGGAATACAGAGACATCACTAATTTCTACTATATTCTAACAATTTACTTTTAAAAGGGGTTTTGTATACTGTGCTGAAAAATTAATCTGAGAGAAGAAGCAATGTAATGTAGCCTAACATAGAATTAATAGTGTTTCAGTTTCAAAAGCTGTGGGTGTCGTATCAGTAGAGATCAGGGCACGGCTTTTGCTCGTTCAGATGATTTCTTACCATTAGTACTGTTTCAGCTACGGACATGGTCAATGAAGGAGACAGTGAAGTACTTCTGGATTTAAAAAAAAACAAGGTGTGGGATTCCCACTCAGAACCAACCAAGCAAAAGAAAGACTGGATCTACAACTAGCATAGAACAATTGTAATATACTTATTCTGCAAGCAATGAAAGATTGTCTTAGGATGTTAAGTGAACAGACACTGAAGAATACAAGAAAGGTGATTTACAAACAGTAATACATCAAGACATGCATGCTGTTTGTCTACAAGAGGCACACCTAACCTTTAAAAATGGATGTGAAAAGCAAGCATATTGCTCTATGCTACATATAAAGAATGGTGTCTTCAAACCACCATAATATGAAAAAGATCACATCCAGACCCTGTGGCAACACCTCACACAGACAAATACAAGAACTACAAGTAGAGTAATTAAATATCAGTATAATGGAGATTTGTTTACTTACTTTATTTTTATCCTGGTGATTTTATTGAGCCTGGGTCTCCATTTAAGGGGAGACGAGCACTACAATAAAGTACAGGTATCATTTAAGTCAGGAAAATACATTACTTATAAGTAAAAATTACCACGGAGGGAACTATATTACATACTAACCTGAAATATATTCTGTAGTACATAGGCATGTGGCATACAACTAAACTTTATCAAGTAAGACAACAGACATTTTTTGTAAGATATATTGATTAATTACAGATACAATTCAGTGTAAAAATATATATTATAATAGTACAGCATAGTTGTAAACTGCTTGTACAGTAATATCCTAATGAAATACAGCAATAATAGAGGTTTACTATCATAATGTTGAAGCAGACTCGGTCGAATGATCCTATCATCGACCCAGATCATCGAAAAGTCAAAATGCCGAATTCCAGTATTGTCGAATTACATCCCAAATTTGACTTCAGAACAAGCATTAACATGGGTCAAGATAGGGGGTGATGTGCTCTTCGACAATATCGGAGTTTGACATTGTCACCGTTCAACCTCCAGACTTCGTCAAAGTGGATTCGACCGAATCCACTTAAACATTATGATAGTAAATCATAACAGATAGTACAATATTGAGGTCACATATTTTTTCATTTGGGTACTGATTTGCTTTCCCCATATTTTGTTGAGTATCACTTCATTGAAACCTTAAATCAGAGGAAACAATTAAGTTCAAGTTACTATTCAATGAAGCACATACAAAAAACATTGTTTTATTTATTTATTTTTTACAGGAGAGAAGTTGCTCTGAATCCACTCCTATATGAACCCTCATTTGAATAGGTGGAACCCATCTTTTAACAGTCACTAGTATGTAACCATGTTACAATAAAATAAGGAGCTTCAAACTATATAAAAGGGAAAATGCAAACATTAAAATAGAAAAGTGTGTTTCTTCTTTCCTTCCTGTTTGAGCTTTACAAGGTAAACCAGTCAACAAGTACTTTAATACTAAGGATTCAGCAGAATCATCAGATCATCTCTTGCTAGTTTCAGTTAAGCAATGTTTTCTCATTCCTTTTTTACAGTAGTACAAGCAGGTGACACTTACACAACTGGCACTCACTTTGTCTGCTGTTGAGGTTTTGGCAGCTGAACACTTTCCTTCTTTTTGGATCTCACATGACTGAGCGATAGCAGCTTAA
>NC_056726.1:673157420-673304920 GCF_019279795.1 Protopterus annectens | reverse complement strand
CCGCACTATGGAATAGGCTCCACAGCCATGTAAAACAAAGTTCATTCCTGACCCTATTCAAACAAACCTTGACAATCAGATAGGAAATCGTAAATTTACCATGGTCCTGCCCCCCCCCCCCCCCATGTCCCTTATGGACAGAGGACATCAATAAGAAAAGTATTATCCTAACATCCCCTCACAAGTACTTATCTACCTGCCTACTAACATGCCCCCCCTCCCGAATATGATACTTGGGACCTGAATGGTTTGGGGTGCATGGCTACTCTTTTAAGGGACTTATTGGTCATTAGCCTAGTAACAACCTATGAACCTATAAGAAACAAAATGGATAAACTTTCACTTTCACCCAAACATCTGACTTCAGACCAAGCTGCATTGTTGTGGTTTCTACTATAAGTAACCTCCAACACAATAAAACACCCAAATCCTCTTAAAACACAAATTGACTTTACTCTTGTACCAAATAAAATTATTGACCACCGTTTCCTAAATAGCATTCTGAAAGAAGACTGCAGTATGCTAAAACCATTTTCCCGGATTTTGCTTTACATATTTCATATCAAATCACAAATTGTGTGAGGTATGCCAAGACTAGTGCAGGCAAGTAAGGTTCAAATACCTGTTAGCATGGAATAAAAGTGATAAACACTTCATAAGGAATAGCTTGACTTTGCAATATTAATACAGGGACAAGAAATATGAAATGATAAAACTGTATCAGAACCAAAAAGTGAAGTGCATTGATGCTTTATAAAAACACATCTAATAATGTAACATCAGTAGATATTCCTGTTGTGCTAGTTATACAATAGAATAAAAAAAATGACTACATATAAAAACAGTACCACACACACACACACACACACACACACACACACACACACACACACACACACACACGCATATATTTATATGTATATGTATGTATATACATACATATATTTATATGGGTCTACTCTTATTTTGCCAAAGTGCCATAATATCGAATTCCATTTTGTCGATGCTGAACATATTGAAGCCCACTTCATCAAACAACTGAAGCTATGATGATCTTCCCAGGGTAAGTAACCTGTTGTGCAAGACAGTGAACTTCACCCTTTTCCCAACTATAGTGTGATCTCAGAGTTGGTATATTTAGTTGGGGGGGGATAGCCCCCTACCTGTGTGAGTTAGGGATGACACGGTTTGGGTTTTCTTTCTTTATGGGTAAGTGGTTACTTACCTTGGGAAGATCTTCATAGTTACGGTTGTTCAATGAAGTGGGCGTCAATATTTTCAGCATTGTCAAAACGGGATTCGATATTATGGCACTTATATATATATATATATATATATATATATATATATACACACACACACACACACACACACACACACACACACACACACACACACACACACACACACTTATTTATTTATTTTACATTTGTTGACCGGTATAGTCCGATTGGATACTTGTCCATTCTCAGTGGAGGCCCGGGAAGAAAATCTCCATACATGCATACAGAAGAACTGTTACATTAAACAAGTTAAAGCACTGTTACAGATACAATACACAGGATAAAAGTAATTCATTTTGTCATATATCGAGAAGAAACAGTTGTGTGTGTTGGTGTGTGTGTGGTGTGATTGTCATATATATATATATATATATATATATATATATATATATATATATATATCTATATAAATGTGTGTGTGTGTGTGCGTGTGTGCGTGCGTGCGTGAGTGCTGTATATATACACACACACAACCAGGAAGGATACAATTATGAAAGATTCTAGAGTTGTACAGAAAATAAACAATAGAGCAACATTTACAGTTGTACAACACCCATGCAAGGCAATATCAAGAGTAAAAACAGCTCATAATAGTTGAAGTGTTTCATTTAGAATGTACATTTTATCTGACAGATATAGAAAATAAACTGGAGTCCCAAAGCCTAAAGGATTGTGGCAACATTTATGTAGTCATTTTTTTTTCACATGTACACGCACACAAATACCCACATTTATGGGAGCCAGTAATATAGTTGACTGTGGGGATAGCTGACATTTCTTTTGTTGATACAATATGATCGACAAAACAAATGATAGACAGTACGGCAAGACTGCTACAATACCAGGGTTCGAAAAGTTCCTGTTTTCCCATTATTGCCGATCAGAAGTAGGAATATATAAGTAGCAGAGAGTACAGGGTGCCTGCTGCAAAAAGGCAAAAAGTATTGTTTTTTGACCTGCATGCTCTGAGGTTGTCCCTCAGAGCATGCGTGTTGGTGTTTTTGTTGTATATTAGTGACATTGACATTTGGGTGTTTTAATTATGTACATCCATATATATATATACATATATACTGCATATATATGTATATATATATATATATATATATATATATATATATATATATATATATATATATATATATATATATATACTACACATATATATATGTATATATATATATATATATATATATATATATATATATATATATATATATACATAGATTGATATAGAGATAGATATATAAATATGGATAGATGGATAGATAGCTAGATATAGATAGATATAAAGGGAGCACGATAGACAGAATTTCCTAGGTTTGTGTCCTCAGAATTATATTTTGGCAGACTACATACTAGAATATGAATTTGACAGTGCATGCAGTACTGGTTCTTCAGTATCACTGGATGATAGGCTCAAAGGAAGTAAAATGCAAGTGAGTTCCAAAACCATTTACACATTACCAGTTCTCATTCCCATGCTGTATGCCCCCTTCTCAGGTAGACCATAGTAGGTCACTTCTTGAGTAAATTTATGGCCACCCATCATCTAAACATCTCCATAAAGGTTTATAGACTAGGTCAGTCCTGACTCTACAGAAAAGCCAGCACAGGTAGCTAGTCAGAAAAGAACAGAAAGGATTAATTTAGAGCGTTTAAGATTTGTTCAAGGATGTCAAAGCATGTACTCTCCACTTTGGATGGTACAGTCTTTTCTCAAATGATGATGAGTGCCAGTGGGACACTGTAGGCAAGACAGTTTTGTTTTACAGATAGGTGTGTCCAAGATAAAATACACTTTTTTCTTTTATAGTGACCCAGAATTTAATGGACAATGAAACACAGTTGTGGTCATTGTCAAAGACAGCATTTAAATATACATGTTTTATCAAGGAATATTTGAAGAAATTCTTGGTTGTTCTCAGATACAGAGAAGATGGGGGACCCATATTTCTGTCTCACAAGAAAGATATTCTTGGCAATAACAGACTGGAACTCAGAGCTGAAGAATGTTCTATGCCTTTAACACATCCCACCAAGAATATATTTTTGTTCAGCTCAGTAAAAGATATGGTCTGCTTTTGGCAGTAGCAGACTAGGAATTTGCTGAGCCTGTAACAAAAGTCGCTACCAAAATGTAATTTTGTTCAGTGATAAACTGAGGTGCTCACTGAAGTGCTTGGCCTAATAAAACCCCAAACCTTGGTATTTTCAATGAGAGCGTTTTTGGATAAGGGATTTGTTTGGCCACATACACCACAAATAGAGGATGTTTTTCAGTTTAATTGGTGGCTCAGGTATCATGTGTTATAATATGTTATCCCAAGTTGATGGTGAGCTGCTTAACTAGCAACCAGTGGTTGGGACTTACCATGCTTTTCTATACAAGTCTCCATATGCATTACAGTAATGGGGAACAATTCTTCATAACAGTTTGTCTAACGAAAGAGGGTGACAGAGGCTACATAAATTAACAGAGAGTAAAGAGTAGAGGCTCGATAGATTCGTGAGATAGGTATTCCAGCTTAGATGGAAATGGGGTGGTGAGGCATGATCACTAATTTTGTCCGTAGTAATTTGATCAACAACATAGTCACAGAACCAATTGCAAGGTCCTTCCTGAACCCTGTATTCTGACTCTGGTTTAGATCAAAAGCTTGTGCATTAAAGGCTCCACTCAAGACAACAAAACAGCCTCAAAAAGCACACTTGAAAGTGCATTCTTAACATTTTAATGTCACACTGCCTTACTACAGCAGTGATTTAGGTGGACAGTGGGAGGTCCATGTATGCAGTTTATGCGTGCTGTGTGGGAAAGTCACACATTTTACAATGAATAAGAGATCCGGTCCATTTGTTTTTTTTTTTTTTTTTTTGTATTTCCTTTTAAAGTAAGTATCAGCTGTGGTTCGGGGGTGTTTCATGTCAGCTAGGGTGATTTGGGCTTGACTGTGTGACTCTCTTGTTATGTTTGCCCAGTGTATGAATACCATAAATGTTCTGGGTTCAGAGGATTTTTACTAAGAATGGTAATATGCCAAAAATGGTGACACACTTCTGATAATATACCAACAATGGTATCTTTGGTGCAACAAAAAGAAAGTAATGAACACAATTTATCTCCTTGACAGACGATGGTCCAAATGAACTCATTACTGATTACTTTATTGTTCCCACATATTCTTCTCACTTTTACGTTTCTTATTCCACGTGTAAAAACTACAGGAGCCAAAGCTCATATACTTGTACCCTCTAGTCATATTTTATTTTTTCACCTTATTCAATTCCAGTCCATTTTCCCACTCTTTCTTATACCAAGACTAAGTTATTAAGCTTTCCTGTTTTCTTATGCTCTGGTCATTTTGAAATCTTACTCAGCTTTTGCTTTTTCTGAAGCCAGCCTAGTAACATTAGCTATTTTGAGATTGTGTAGCAATTGCCTCATGCTTACTAAAACTATTTAGTTCTACTTCACAATTACTCTATTTGTGAGAGGTGTAAATAGTTACTGAACTTGGACACTACCTTCTTACCTCATTTCACATTCAGTAAGTGCAATGCACACAACACCTCCACTAAACCTACTTACACTGAAGTAATTATGATAATACTGCCTAAAACTCCAATGCTAAAGACTTCAAAATGTCAGGTAATAGCAATTCACGCATCATCACACACACATTCACCTTGCACAGCTGCAGCCAGTAGAATTACATCTATGGGTCACAAGGATGTAGACTCCAAGCCCTTATGGCCTGATGAGACTGCATCTAACCACAGTAATGTTTTAATAATAGAGGACTCTATTGTCAAACATAGCATCACCAGGCTGAAGAAGAATAGGGTGAAAGTTAGCTGTAATTCTGGAGCCATGATCTGGGATATAGCAAAGGCCCTTAGATCCCTCCATCTTGACAAATATGATTATGCCCTGGCAGTGGTCCACGTGGAGGGGGTGAATGACCTTAGATGCTCTACCAAGAGGGACAAAGAAAAACAATATGAATGAGCTTGCAATGCATGAATGTTAGCCAGGAAGACACTGGCCTTGAGTGATATTTTGTCATCATCTGGAAGATGCTCAATTCAAAGACAAGATAATTAGGTTTAATAATTGGCTATGTAGCTGGTGTCATTCAAGGATGTTGAATATGTGTTATTTGGGACAAGATGGCTAGTTAACCTTCGTGCTTTGCCAGGGATGCTCAACACCACTCTTAAAAAGGTTTTCACATTGTGGCTAAATCTTTTGCTACCCCTTTGTGCCTTTTTTGGACATAATCCATCTGTTGGACATTCCAACCTAGTAAATTCTAATTTAGAACACATTAAAGTGGCTGTACTCAAAGACAGGAATCTTAACCAAGGGGGAGGAGCCAAGATGGCCAACTGATAACAGGAGTTTTTCAGAGCTCCATGAAACTAATATAAAAAACAGGAGATGATTTTATTTTCGCAAAAATACTTAGAATTGATAGATGAAAGTATAAACTATATTATTAGTAACTTTGGTGAACTTAGGAAATTTTTTCCTGTCAAATTATAAAGGAGAATATAATTTGTGGAGATGAGCACTTCGAAGACTTCTCATTCTGACATAGCTTTAAAAAAAAAATGCAGTTTGTGACATCTTCTCTACAAGAACTCTCACTAAAATGGATGATTTTAAGGAGAATTTATAAAACCTCAAGGAAAATTGTCAGAAACAGATAGATTCTCTCAAGGAACTTATACAGCAGCATCAATCCAGAATAACACACTTAGAAGCATCCCTGAATGATATTGATGGAAGACTGAAGGAAGAAGAAACCCAGAAAGATTTTTTCATCAAACAAAACATTTTGCTTCTCAATAAAGTGGATGACCTGGAAAACAGGGAGAGAAGGTCAAATATAAGGATTTTGGCATCCCTGAGAGAGCTGAAGAAGAAGATATTACTTTCCTGAATACCTGGATTCCAGAGATTTTAGATTTAAAGGAGGGTTTCTCCTTTGGTATTGAAAGGGCTCATAGAGCTTTAAGAAAGCCAGTGTCAACATCCTGCTCTACTCCTCCCAGATCAATAGTCATAAAGTTTCTATCTTATTTGGACAAGGAGTTGGTCCTAAAATCTGCCTGGAGGATAAGTCCATTAAAATGTAATCAAAACCCAATTAGGTTTGATAATGACTATTCTACCAGGGTTTTGGAACAGAGGAAAAACGCTTGGCCATTAATAAAAATGTTAAAGCAGAATAACATCAAAACTCAGCTTGTCTTTCCTGCCAGAATACAAATTCTATATCAGAATGAAATGAGATCATTTAATGCCCTAGAGGAAGCCACTGCCTTTATTAAAAACAATAACATTATTTCCTTACCTGAAGATATGGAATGGGTATCTGTATCTCTGAAGAGAGTTACTGATAAATCTTCTTGGACTGATGTTAAAAAGAAAAAACAAAAAACGGAGTCAAAGATTGCTGTTCACACTAAATCTCTGAAAGCATCTACTGCAACTGGACTTTAATTTGTTTTCTACTTGCTAAATCTTCAAGTAAGGTATGTCATGACAATATTTTTCTTATTGCTTTTCTTTTTATTTTTGCTTTTTCATTTCTATACTTTTTTGTTCATATACAAATTAAATAACTGTTTATGCTTTTAGTATATTAGTATAATATTACTGGTTTATTGATTGATATAATTGAACTGTAAGCTATCTTTGCTTTTATGACCTTAAGATGCCATGCTTTATTTCAAATAATATATAAATGTTCTTCTGAGTTATTACACAGGCATAGTCACTGCTTAGATTATTTATCAAAACTGTTTTGGATACATGGGATAGCAGGGCATATCTATGATTTAGTATATATTAACTAGTTTATTTAATATTTATAACTTCTGATTGTTTCAGAATATATATTAAAAGCTGTTTACTGGCTTTTGACATAAATTGGGTCTCTCTGACAGTTATATGCTTGTATGTTTTATGGCACAAGGTTTTTAAATGGTTACAAGTTATGTTTCCTGTAGAGTTTAATGTTAAAGTGCTGTTTTCTCTCTCATTGGCATTGAATGTTATTTTACTGTTTGGAAGTATCTGACAGTTAAACTTTGCATTTGTTACTGTAAATAAACAGACTTTGTGATACAGTTAAAGTGAGGTCAGGAAACTGAACTGTGTAGTGTGCTGGGCGGGAAAACATCAGTTTGAAATCTAAGAAGTGAAGCTTTCTTACTTAGCTCATGACATCATGCATTTTATGCATGCAGATCAGATTACATTACATCTAATGTGTATATGCAAGCCTAATTATGAATGTCAAGTCTCTGATTGTTAATATAGCATAATAGGCTTCTTTTACAAGAATTATGAGCTACACTGTCAGCAAACATATTCATGGTTCCCTTTTATAATAGTGACTACATTTTGTGATCAAATATATATAGAAATGTAATTTTTTCTTGTAAACACTTAATTATAGCCACTATTTCTAGCGAATATACTGGAGTTTTTATAAATAGATCGGTACTTATGTATTATCGCAACCACATTCCACAAGTCTCTTAATTCTTGCAGTTATGGACCAACGACTCTTTGTGGATTGGCAGGAGTTGGGTAACGTACTAACCAGCTATTTGTGGCATTGGGTGATCACTCAGGAGTGGTAGTAAGCTCCAAATTCCTGTTCCAGCTTGACATCATTCAATGACAGATTTCATTATTAAACACGGGGACCCAACAGTGCAAATAGAACACAGTAGTGAAAAGTAAAACAGTGTGATTACCCCTAAGCCCAAAGCCAAAGTGACCTGACTATATGTAAAAACTATGAAATAAATAGTTATACCATGATTACAACTGTGTTTCTTTCTGCTTTAGCAAGCTGTGGGCCCAAAAAAAATACTCCTTTCAACCACTGACATTCTGTTGCTAATCGCTATTCCCTTCCCCGGAAATGTCGTAGAGATCGACGGTACCTAAACCATAAAAAAGGTGAAAAAACAAGGTGTAGAAACATGATACTTTTACCAGTATGCCTGTCTCTCACTTAAGCGACATAAGACAGGGTACCACTACCAGGGGGCCAACAGACTAAGCCTAGGATGTAAACAGAAGATCCCAACAAGTCAGTACATTTCTTTCACATGGTGCTCAGCTCATCTGAAGTCCGCACAACAGTACACAAAAACTATCCAGTTTACTCAACAATTATGACCAATTAGGAAAATAGTTGCGAGACATTTAGAATGTGGTTGCAATAACACGTAAGTACCAATAGATCTTTATAAATAACTTTCCTATGCAGTTAGCAAGTGTTTAGTATAGGCTTATACATTTACAGGACATACTTATGACTAATGGTAATAACTGTAAGGATACTCAAACACCATACTAAATCCTAGCAAATATATGTATGAATAATTTTGATTGAACTATAATTACTTTGCGTTTAATATGTTGATTTCTTTATTGTATCCTAGATATTATTTATATTTCAGATGTCATGCTTTCAGTTATTATAAAGTCATGTATTTTAGTATATTAGCACTTTATGACAGGAAAAGAGCTCAGTAATATCTATGACTTGTGATAGCGCAACAAACAAGTTATGAGTTTCAGTATTACCCTATTACTATGGTAGCTATTCACAGCTATCTCTGTCTTAATTTTGTCTTTGAGTCATTCACTTTTAAGACCTGTTATCCATAGTAAGTTTTATATAAATAATGTTTTTTAGTAATCTTTGTCATTTTAACATATGCCAGTTAGTTGTTATTGGTTTTAGTCAGTTATTTAAAAATCTGCTATTCCAAATGTTTAAAAGTTAATTAAGGACAAATATGTCTTATGGAATATTTCTAAAAATCTATATTAACATCTTTTTGGAATAACACACACTCACTATGTGCTAACACCCAATTCTTATGAAGTTTTTATTCAGTGGGAGTTTGTCATGATAAGATTTATTCAGAGGGCAAGTAAATACAAATGCTAAAAGATTCTTTGATTTGTTCACCATTTTGAAGTTTTTATTAGAAAGCTAATGTTTCCTTAGTCTATTAAGTACTAAATTCAGATTATATATATCCTATTATGTCTCTTGCTTCCTTAGTGAATAATTACTGTATAAATGTTTAATGTTTCTAATAATAGTGTATGCATCTCATCTCTAAAACCTAACTGGAATTAATATCTGATTAGTTGTTTAGCACTACTATTTTTCTCTTAATTTATAATATATTCTCCATTTTTTACTTTTTTTTCATGGGTTCAAACCAACAAAGGTTGATTGTTGGGATAGGTAGTCTAGTAGATTTAGTTTTGGTTGTTAGACTAGGACTGAATCTCATTCCATGTATAGGGTGTATTAAAGTTTATATCAGAGTGAAATATGCTAATTATTTGTTACTTAACTGTTTTTTCTAGTTTTGAAATGCCTGACACAATTGTTTTACTTTTATCTTTCATTGGCAAAGTTATTTGGATTACGATAAATAGAAATACAGCAATTGGTATTCTACTGTCTATTCAGGAAGAGTATTATGTAAACAGGATTATAGTAATACAAATTCCTTTATTCTTTGTTATCTTTAAAGAATTCTGATATGGATTTAACTTTGATATCCTTAAATACTAATGGCTTAAACAACCCATATAAGAGAGCCAACCTACTAAGTTATCTTAAACTAAACAAGGCTCAAGTAGTTTTTCTACAAGAAACACCCTTTAAAATAAATGACACATTTATGTGGGACTCTAAGGAATACATAATAATTGTTCAATCTTCTTATAAAAATAAGACCAGAGGAGTGACAATTCTATGGAAAAAGACTTTCTTAAATCCCCAAATCATTTACAAATATCTAGATAATGATGGACTCATGGCCTTAGTTATACTTATGTTTAATAATACAACTTGGACCCTAGTTAATTTATACTGGTTCCCGGGTATGGGGGTTGGACTAGCTAAGAAACACTTAGACTTTATTACAACTACTTCTAAAGGTAATATTATACTAGGAGGTGATTTCAATTCTATCACAGATATTACAGAAACTACCAATAGGAAATCTCCTAGACTACTGTCCTCAGCCAAACAGTTAAAAAATGGACAGAAATGTTTAAATTAAAAGATACCTTTAATGCTTTGGGACCAAATTCTTTACTATTCTCACACCAGTACTATAGACATGGTACCCAAACTAGAATAGATACAATTTATATCTCACAAGATCTTTATTCTAAAATCTTGAATTTTTCAATACAACCTTGTCCCTTTTCAGATCATAATTCCCTGTTGTTAACAATACATTTGGAATTCAATCAATTAATTATTACTTCAAGGATTCCTTCATATATCACAAAAGTTAAAGACTTTAAATATTGGATAACTTCTGAACTTCAGCTTTTCATAGAGATTAATTATAAACCTGAAGCAAACACAATTATGGTTTGGGATTTTCTTAAGGCCTATCTATATGGTAAAACCATTAGCTGGTACAAAAATAAAATTAAAGAATCGGATTCAGAGTTACAGCAACTCAAAAATCA
Source organism: Protopterus annectens (assembly GCF_019279795.1). Lineage (NCBI taxonomy): Eukaryota > Metazoa > Chordata > Ceratodontiformes > Protopteridae > Protopterus > Protopterus annectens. The sequence goes on along the minus strand of NC_056726.1, from coordinate 673,294,093 downwards.
AATATCTCTTAAATTTAATAAAAACTTAATTGCTACAGATAATAAGAGGAAAATAGAAGAAGCAAATAAGAAATACAATGAAATATTATCCCATAAAACTAATTTAGCTTTGGAAAAACTGAAATTAAATTCTTATGCTACCTCTGCTAAGCAGCTTCATAACCTATCTATGAAAGTTAAGATACAATCAAAAATTAATAACACTGATAGCAACTTTCATGAAGGGAAAAGGAAAAAAGTCTCAGACATAGGGGACATTCTGGAGGCTTTTGATTATCATTATGTAGAGCATTATAAGGAAAAATAAGTACAAATTAATGTGAGAAGTTAGAAAATATAGTTCCCAACATAACAAGAATTCCTGAGGAACTTAAGTTAGATCTACCAAAACCTATTTCTCAAAAGGAAATTATAGATGGGTTAAAGGAAGTAAGTCTAATAAAGCACCTGGAATAGATGGCTTTATTATCAACATTTATAGATTGTTCCTTTCTTTTATAATCTCTCTCCTACATAAAACCTTTCTTAAAGTTCAAACATTAGCAAATATTCCTCCTTCTTGGAGATATTCTCTAATTCCCCCTATATTAAAAGACTGTCTTAGTTGCCCTTCTACGTGCTGTTATCTGTTCAGTCGCTCTTACTCTGCACTTATTACTGCTTGATAGTAGCCTTCTAATTTACTGCCTTCTGCACTTGTTTATTAGTCGTTTGTTAATTTAATTGCATTTATTTGAACTGTATTTGCCGTGGTGTTGCTACACACTCGGGTGTGCTGGCCTGCACTATAATTTGGATTGTATTTACTGCTGTTTTAGCTGCTTTTCTGTAAAAAAAAATAAAAACATTCTAAGCTTGTTTCCTGCCTTTCCTGTATCTAGTCAAGTCCAGATACAGACTTGCTGTATCCAGGACAATTGGTAAGCTTCTGATCCCCCCAAGCCTTTCTGTGCTGGAGGGAAGCCTTCTAGCTTATCAGTGGGAGTGGTAAGCACTAGGTAGCCTATCTACCATGGGAAGAGTGGGGTTTGGCCCTGAAATTGTAGTTCATTGGCTGTTTGGGCAATTTTTCCATCTCTTTCTACTTTCTGGTTAAAAGCTAGTTTTGCGTTTGGTCCCCACCTTTCCTATAACTAGTGTAATCCAGATACAGATTTGCTGTATCCAGGACTGTTGGTAAACTTCTGAGCCCCCCCCCCCCAAGTCCTTCTGTGTTGGAAAAAAACCTTCTAGCTTATCAGTGGGAGTGGTAAGTACTAGGTAACCTATCTACCACAGGAGGAGTGGTTTCTGGCCCAGAAATTATAGTTTATTGGCGGTTTGGGAAGCTTTTCCATTTCTTTCAACCTTCTGATTTAAAAGCCTGTGTTTGAGCTTGTTTCCAGCCTTTCCTGTTACTAGTTTAGTCCTGGTACAGATTTACTGTATCCAGGACTCTTTGTAAGCTTCTGAGTCCCCCATGCCTTTCTGTGTTGGAGGGAAGCCTTCTAGCTTATCAGTGGGAGTGGTAAGCATTAGGTAGCCTATCTACCACAAGAGGAGTGGTTCCTGGCCCAGAAATTGTAGCTATTGGCTGTTTGGGCAGTTTTTTTCCATCTCTTTCAATGTTCTGGTTTAAAAGCCACACATGCACTTGTTTCCCACCTTTCCTGTAACTAGCCTAGTCCAGATACAGAGTTGCTGTATCCAGGACTGTTGGTAAACTTCTGAGCCCCACAAGTCTTTCTGTGTTGGAGGAAAGCCTTCTAGCTTATCAGTGGGACTGGTAAGCACTAGGTAGGCTGTCTACCATGAGAGGAGAGGTTCTTGGCCCAGAAATTGTAGTTTATTGACCATTTGGACAGTTTGTCCATCTCTTTCAACTTTCTGGTTTAAAAGACCACATCTGCGCTTGTTTCCCATCTTTCCTGTAACTAACCTACTGGGTAGCACTAGAAAGTTAAACTGATACAAGCTTTCTAGCTTAGAAGAGAGACTTTCGAGTGATTAAGTATCAGTTTTCTGTACATTCTGGCTGTACTTAACTGTTTTCTGCCTAAATGCAGATTTTCTAATGTTTATTGTGATATAAAAGCTTGTTTTTTCACATATTGTACTTATTTGACTGTCTGCACTTTTAAAAAGTTGTTTTTTGTTTAAATAATTTGTTTAACTATTGTAAGCTACACACTAAAGTGTGATAGCCTTTTCTGATCATTTGTAGTCGTTTAAAGCAGTTTTAAGTGTATTTTTATTGTTTTTGCCTTATCTTTTCAAAAAAACAAAAAAATTCCTTGTTTTCAGCCTTTCTAAGCTAGTATAGTCCAGTTTTCAGGCTAGTGCTTAATTCAGGACTGTGATACTAGTTTCTGAGTTGCCCATACCTTACTTGGATAGAAGGAAGTTTCTCTGTTTACCTGTGAGAGAGGGGAGCTTTGAGCAACCTATCTGTCCCTGGAGGAGTGGTTCCAGCCCAGAAGTTAGTAGTTTATTGGCCATTTTGGGCTAATTTCTATTTCTTTCATTTCCTTACTATAAAATCCGCGTTTGCATGGTTTTGTGCACCAGGCAGTGCCGGTTAGCTACGGTTAAATTACTCCACTAAGTCTCCTTTTCAGATTTTCCTTTGAAACTAGTCTAATTCCCAGCCTAAGCACTCAGAAAGCATCTTACAGCCCAGCACTTGCTCAGACCTAATAGCAAGCACTAATATACCCTGACACTGATTGCCCAGCAGGGCAAGGCTCTTTATTCACCCCTCACCAACCAAGCGACTAAGCAGCTCACCCTATTATTCAGGCATGACCAAAGGGCAACTTCAGGTGCACTCTCCAGTCCAGCTGGTGAATCTGGGTATCCTGAGGCAATGTTACAACTGCCTCATGTACACAGACAACCCTCTCCTCCTACCAGAAAACACTAACATATGCAAGAGATGCAATTATACAGCCAAACTGGAAGCTAAGCTGTCTCCACCCAAGACTGGAACAGACTGTCAAGAGGAGAAGGTTAACACTTGCACCACAACTCTGGCCGCACACAGACCTACTAAAACAGCACTGGCAAAAAATACACATAAATACACAAAATCATATTCGGAGGCTCTAAATAAAAACCAGCAAAAGCATCAGAGACCTCCAAAGCAGACACCCAAACAACCTGCACTTCCCATCACAAACCAGACAACACATAAAGCACAAAATCAGTGTGCCACACAATCACAGCCCTTAAGGTGAAATAACATACCTAACACACTAGTAATAGGTGACTCTATAGTCAGGCACACTGACGTCCCACTCACTAGGCTGGACAAGCAGAAGGTTACTGTTAGCTGCCTGTCGGGAGCCAGAATTCGTCACATAATACAAGCACTCAGGTCACTCCAAAACAAGTACAAATATGACTCTGTCATTGTTCATGTTGGTGTGAATGACCTGAGATGTACCTTCCTGGACTACATGAAAAGAGACGTAGAAGAGCTCTCTGATCATGCAGCCCAGGCTGGTATGACCCTGACCCTGAGTAGCATCCTGCCTTCACCAAGAATGATACCTCAGTATAAAGAAAAAAATGATCAATTTCAACAACTGGCTAAGCTTCTGGTGTCATTCAAAGGGAATCCAGTGTTTGTCAGCCTGGGACGACATGCTCGACAAACCACATTGCTTCACAAGAGACGGCTTGCACCTGTCACCCCTAGGCTTTCGAATACTGGCCAAGGCTTTTGCTGCCCCCATAGTGCTTTTTTTAGGCAAGGCTCAAAAGTCAAACCCACCTCCATAAACAGCACAATTAACAAAAAACTGAGGGTTATGCTACTCAGCGCCAGGAGTTTAAATGTCAAAATCCACTCGCTCGAAGCACTTCTCAGTATGGAGAACGTCGACATTTGTGCAGTAACTGAAACCTGGTTCAAGGCTCCAGAGAGCACCCCAGCACTGCTGAGCTACAACTCCTACCACATGTTTCGGCCACAGAACACAGACCGAAACACAAAGGGGTGTATCCATATTCATCAAGGATACCTACACCTCCAGATTAGTGGCGCAGAATGATACCTCAGAGATCATCCATGTGCAACTAACATTGGGCAAATCTGCAAAGCAAATTCTGGCCTGCTACAGATCACCCTCCATGACCCAGGACCACCACTCCACCTTTCTGGAGACACTGGAAAACATGAAGGTCCTACCGAACACCCTGATATTGGGCAATTTCAATTACCTTACCATTCACTGGGAAAACTACTCGAGTACAAATTCCCAGACCCAGTGCTTCCTGGAATTCATCAACTCAAATGCCCTGGATCAACTGGTAAACTCCCCTACCAGAGGTGAAAACATATTAGACCTGGTCATCACCAACATAGGCGACAGGTGTTTCACACCGGAGGTCAACCCGTCACTGGTTAGATCAGACCGTAAACTAATCACTCTGGATGTCCACACCCCACCACCACCCTCACTAAGGAAACCACAGTAAAAAAACTTTTCTAAAGCATACTTCACCTTACTTAAGACAGAGGTGGTAAGTTTCCCAGCCCCAACGCTAAAGGATAATGCTGCCCAAGATGCAGAAACCTTTACAAATGCCCTCTATGAGCACCTAGAAGGATGCATGGATCGTGCCATCCCTAGCAAAACCAAGACTCACTCCTCTAAGAGAAGAAAACCAATTTGGTGTACGCCTGCAATAAACAGGCTATACAATAGAAGGAGGAAACTAGTTCAGAAAAAAAGCAAATCCCAAGAAGGAAAGACATCCCTGATCAGTATCAGTAAGAAACTAAGGTCCCTCATGAAATCATCCAAGGCTAACTTCGAAAGAATCTAAGTGGCAACTAACAGATATGCACTGAACTAGTGCAAAATAGCAAAAAATATACTGAACCTACTGATATTGCCAACATCCTGGCAGATAGATTCAGTGCAAACTTCACCCCCTCTCACCTCCAAAAGGGCCCACAACAATACCGGAAAAGTGTAGTGCCCCAAAAATCACAGACGCACAGGTGAAAACAGCCCTTTCAAAAGTCAACAACACAGTGTCAATGGGACCAGATGGTGTCCCAGGCTGCTTCTTGCACGAACTACAGAACGAACTAACCCCCCACCTAAACACACTGTTCAACCTCAGCCTCCCCACAGGCTACATGCCCATAGAATGGCACACAGCAAACGGTTATTCCTCTACCCAAAGGAAGGGCCACAACTGACCCTGTTAACTATCGCCCCATAAGCCTGACTAGCTTGGTCTGCAAGGCTATGGAGCGCATCATCATGGAACTCATTAAAAAAGACATTGGGAACCTCCAAACACTTGACCTGACCCAGTTTGACTTTGTTAAGGGCAGATCATGCCTACTAAACCTGGTTGACTTCTTCAAGACAGTCACCAGGGCCAAAGATGAGGGAAAGGTGGTTCACTCAGCCTACCTTGACCTCACCAAGGCATTTGACATCATTCCCCACTCGGGTATTACAGAAAAACTCACCAGCCTGAACATAAACCCCTATGTGATGAGATGGGTTACCAACTGGCTTACAGACAGAACTCACATGGTAAGAATAGCGGGCTCCAGGTCTGACTCTAAACAAGTCACAAGTTGTGTCCCGCAAGGCTCGGTCCTGGGACTCCTACTGTTTGGCATATACTTCTCAGAAGTACAGGCAAACACAGGAGGACTATGGCTAAACAAGTTCACCGATGACTGCAAACTGGCAGCCATAATTGACTCTCTGGCTGACATGGACATTCTCCAAAAAGGCCTTATTGAGATGGACACCTGGTGTCAAAGTCATGGCCTCAAGCTAAATGTCAAAAAATGCATAGTCATCCCATTTGGGAAAAACAAAACACCCATGAATTACCACATAGGTGACAGCCCCCTTAATACAGAAGAGGTAATAAGAGATCTGGGGACCCAGGTAGATAGTAGTCTCTCCTTTGACAATCATATTGCCAAAGTAGTTAGGAAATCCTTCTATGTGGCCCATCTAATTACTAAAGGGTTTGCATCTGGAAATAAAGAGGTTATAGTACCCCTCTACTCGTCACTCATTAGACCCATCATAGAGTTCATTGCCCCATTTGGGATGTACCTCACAAGACACTTCCAACAGCTGGAAAGACCACAAAAGTACCTCACCAAGAGGATTACTGGCCTCAAACATATGTCATATGCAGCCTGACTGAAAAAACTCTGACTGTACTCAGTGGCATATCGCTTACTCAGAGGTGATCTCTGCCTGACTTACAAAGCCATGTCCAACTCAGAACTGCTGGACATGCTTCACCTAAAGAAATCCAAGTCACTGCGAGCCACGTGTTCTAGTGAGCTAAACCTCACCACAACAATAAATAGAACATGCTGGAGGGATAGATTCCTGTCACAGAGACTCCCCATGCTTTGGGAACAAAATTCCAAATTACATCAGGCAGAGCCCCTCACTAACACTCTTCAAGAGAAACCTTGCCGAGTGGATGGGTAACAGAAAATGCACCCCTGGGATCACTTCATTGGCTCTGCTTGACAGAGGATCAGTTAATTAATCAATGGGCTGGCAAAAGCCGACACATTCTGGCTAGGCTTATAAATGCCCTCTGGCAGATAGCCTAGTACCTACCTATGAACCTATGAACCTATGAATAAGGACCCTAATCATTGCAATTCATATAGACCAATTTCTTTGTTGAATAATGATCATAAACTATTTATGTCATTTATGGTCAATAGATTGAAAATACCCATATCTAAAATAATTAATGAAGACCAAACTGGTTTCATACATAACAGGTATACAAAGGATAATATTAAAAGAGTATTAACTCTGATAGATTACCTCAATAGTGGAAATTATGAAGCATTGATAACAGGTCTAGATATTCAAAAGGCCTTTGACTCCTTAAATTGGGGTTATTTATTTAAAGTCTAACAGTTATTTGATTCCCCCCCTTTTTTATAACAATGATAAAGAAAATCTATGAAAATAATCTAGCATATGTCAAATTAGGTCCTTTTACTTCCAAAGCAATCCAAATCACTAGAGGTACTAGGCAAGAATGTCCCATGTCCCCTGTCCTATTTGCTCTGGCCATAGAAATACTTGCCATTTTAATACATAATAACCCAAAGATAAGAGGTATACATATATATGACCAATATATTTCTAAAATAATGATGTTTGCTGATGATGTCTTACTTACCTTACCCAACTCTAAGGAAATGTTAGGTGAAGTGGATATAGTAACAACAAATTTCCAAAAAATCTCAGGACTCTCCTTCAACAAATCTAAATCAAAATATTTATTATTAAATAAAAAAAAAACATACAGGTTCCAGTTAATCATATTATTGGAAACCAAGTTTCAACTCTAGACTATTTAGGAATAGTCCTAGACAAGAGTATAGTAGAAACCTTACAGCTTAACTATGCTAAAGCCATAGACTTAATCAAGACTTTAATAAGCAAATGGAATAATTTGTTTATAACATTTGATGATAGGTTACAACTGATAAAAATGGTTTTGTTACCTAAAATTTTATATATAGCATAAGCCCTTATACTTCCACCAGGAAAGAAAATCCTTAAAGTAATCACTTCAACTCTGATGAAATTCCTATGGTACCCCAAAAGAAATAGAGTGGCATATTTTCATCATATCAGAAAATGGGAACAAGGAGGGTTAAAATTCCCAGAGACTGAAACTTATATAAAAGCATCTATAATTAAAATAGTGATTAATTGGATAAATCCTAGCTACTCTTACAATTGGAAACAGTTACACTCCATTATACTAATGAATGAAAAATGTTTATCAAAGAATGCTTTGTTAACTGACAAAGATAACAAGATATGGCACTATTTAAGTTTAAATTTACAGTATAGTACAACAAAATTAACTAAACTAACACTAATAAACAATATTTTTGATGTGTTCAGAAAATTAATTAACACAACTTTAGATATACAACTGTGGCATAGATTTTTTAATACCATTTACTATTCGAAGAGATTTCCCTGATAAAATACATAGAGAGATTTTTGGTTTATGGGAAAATATTAACCTATTTTGTTGGTTGCAATGTATTGAAAACCAACAAGCTTTGAACACACAAAGTATATTGTCAACCTATGGCCTATCCCCTAATGACTGGTTGGTTCTTCAGAGTGTCACAGCGTACACTAAGGATCTGTGTAGAATAATACATAAGTCATCCTTCAAAACTGTACCAAAAATTATAAACTGGATTTCCGGAATTCTATATAATAATATCAATGTTAAGAATGAATTATCATTTCTATATAACACTTTGTCTATAAGACAGCTCTTAAATATTCTTACTGACAATACCTAACTAAAGGGTTTCAAGTATCGTTATCAATGGAAGATAAAACAAACATTTTATTTTCAGTTAAGCTAACTTCTTACTCACAATTCAGGACGATTTTTCATTGGAAATTTCTACACAGCTCCTTTTTGACACCTGAGACACTCTCAGAAATGAACCCTTCAAACAGCAAGTTATGTTGGAGATGTCATCTGTCCACTAATGCTGACTGGTCTCATACTTTTTATGACTGTACTAATATTAAACCATATTGGAATGAGATTAACAAATTTCTTCAAGCTTTATATACTGGTATATTTGTTTTGACAAAGTCTTTAATTTTATTGAATGTTGTTAATAGTAATAATATGAAGAAAGATGACCTGTATTTGTTGTGGACAATGTTAGCAATAGCCAGAAAATGTATAACTAGAAGATGGAACTCTAATGTAGCACCCACAATGGAGGAATTCCTATCATCACTGAAGAAATGCATACTAATGGAGAAAAGAACTAAAGAGTTAAGAACTTTTCCTAAGCCATTGGTTAATAGTCTGTGGAGGAAAGTTTTGAATTTGATTGATACTCTACAGGTGGAACCAAACTCTTCCTAACTATTATAGTTTATATATTAACTTATTTAACTCCAAATGTTTTTATCTGAATCCTTTTTGTCAGGATGAATGTAAATACTGTAAATAGTTATTGAATGTTATGAATGTATTAAATTATTGTGTTATTTCATCAAAATAAAAATAATTTGAGTAAAAAAAATGAATTTTAACCAAGACATGCCTGAATTTAAGATTCTCTTGCATCTTTAATACATTCATATATGTGCAGTTACAGACATGGTTTCAAAGCAATGACAGCCCTCTCGCTCTTTTCCTCAATTTAGCGTCTATCATGTCTTCAGACCTATTAACAGTTGTAGGGGAGTATCAGTATTTGTAAAGGATAGCCTCACCTCACAGCAGATTCCTTGGGACACCAAGTCTGAACTCCTATGTCTAAATCACCCTGAACTAGATTCATTACAACTTTATAATTAGCTGTAAAACACCTTCTATGTCCCTTTCTGATCATGATAATTATCTTAACACATTCATTGAAATCCTTATTAAACCCAACAACTTTATACTGGCTGACTTCAACTATCCATTAAAAAACTGTCTGACCTACCCTGCCAATGGTCAGCATGCAGAATGCATCATTAACATTACATTGATAATCCCTTTTCCAATAGATAATCATCCTACTATGGGCCCTAATACCATTGATCTCATCTTCACAGATATGGCTATTTCTTGCACATCTCCTTATATACCATACTCCTTTGTTGAATCAGACTGGGAGATAAGGAAAGAGCGTGAAGTACCATTTTACTGACTGATACCTATTGGACAGGTAACTTTTGAACCACAGAAGGGTAGGCTGAGAGAGACCTAGTGAGGAAATTTTAAGTCGAAGTTTGCTGTGGCAAGCTGTGTTAAATACTTTAGACAATTCTAGAAATAAGGAAAAGACTAGTTTGCTGTCTTAATGCTTGTGAAAGGTTTCATTCTACCACCCTTAAGAACACACATAAACAAACTAGTAAAGAACTTAACAGAGACACTAGGAAATTCAAAGCTGTATATGAACTTAAAATAGCCACCAAAACCAAAAATAACTACAAATTATTTTTCATCTATGTGAAGAAGTTAAGAAGTAACATTCAACAAGGATCACAGCTAATCCAGAATAATACTACACACTCCTACCAGATGGGATAGCTAATACATTAGCTGAAATATTTAATGAAATTTTACTCCATCCACAGTTACAGCTATTCTACAGATTCCACAGTCCTTGTCACCCCTTTAATTATATAGAACAAGTCCCCTCAGCCCTCTCAAAACCTAATAACTCCTCATCCATGGGCTCTGATAATATACAAGTAGCCTGAATATCAGCAGAAATTATGACTTTTCTGAACCCCTAGTTAGCCTGTTTAAGCTAAGCTTCACCAAGAGTTACATCTGTGAAGAAAAGACAACAGCTATTATAATGCCATTACATAAGGGTGGACCCACCTTGGAACTTGTTAACTTTAGACCCATTTGTCTCACTATCCACTTATGCAAAACCATGGACTGTATTATCTCGAACCTCATTAGTCTGGATATTGCAAATATCTTAAACCTGAGCTCTTTCCATTTCAGCTTTGACAAAGGAAGATCCTGCCCCCTTAAGCTCATTAATTTCTTTGAATAAGTCACCAAAGCAGTAGATATCAGTTATGCACTACATGCAGCATACCTGGACCATTATTAATACGCGTGTAAATCTGAATAGAACTCCACATGTGTGCAGGTAGTTAACTGGTTGTCTGACAGAACCCAGGTGGTTAGAGTTGCAGGTGCCCTTTTAAAAGCAAAAAGGATACCAGTGGTACAGCACAGTGCTCAGTTTGCATATGGCTGTAAACTGGGAGCTGTTATTCTTTCTTCCAGTGACTCATAATTGTTCCAACAAGGGTTAGACCATGTTATCAATTGGTACAAGGACAATAATCTCAAACTAAACATGAAAAATGGTAGCATAGTTCATACTGGTAAATAAAACACTTTCACATACAATATAGGTAACACAGCTCTCCAGTAGGACATTGTTGTAAGGGACCTATGCAGCCTTGTTAATACTGCCTTATCTTCTGACCATAATGTCTCCTTACCAGTATGGAAAGCCTTCTGTCTGGCTCATCTAGTTTCAAGGGTATCTATACTAGATCCAAAGAAGTCTTAATTTACCTTAACTTGCGTCTCATCAGAGTCATTATTGAATGAAATGCCTCCTTTAGCATACACTTGTCAAAGCATATCATTCAGCTTGAGAGACCTCAGAGATTCATACCTATAAAGATCAGTGGCCTCAAAAATGTTAGTTATCAGAACAAACTGGCAGCCCTCTGTCTGTACTCATACTCTTACTGACTACTCCATGGAGATCAGTGTCTAACCTTTCAAGAATCAAATGATACATTTCTGTTTGACCTCCTACTCCTTTGCAGAAAAAAAATGCTTCCCCATTGCATACACACACAAATACCCAGTTAAAGAAACAAACCTTCATCAAAGATAAATAGGACATATTAATATGATAGATTACTATCCTAACATATCCAGCACCTCTGGAACAAACTTCCACTGCACGTCAAGCTGTCACACTTGACACCTTCAAGGTAAATGGAGGTAATTGAACGGGCATTGCAAATTCTCCAGCTGTCTATTTTTTGTTGCCCTACTTGAGGCTGAAAGGAAATTATAGACAGGCTTGCACAAACACACACACACACACACACACACACGCACGCACGCACGCACACACACACACACACACACACACACACACACACACACACACACATACACACACACACACACACACACAAACACACACACACGAAAATGAAATACATATCACCTTGCTAATCTTGACATATCTTATTGGTAGAAACCACAGAAACAAAAAATGTGTAAAAATAACCGTGGTTCTTGGACTCCACTTTTTATAGCAGTATTGTAATTTTCTTATAATGCATCAAGTTCAAATTAGCATGTGCACGGAAAGCTGCAATGCTGATCAAGAAGTTTGTGGTTATGGTATACACCCGTCTGATGAGGGAGGTGCGTGATACTGTCGCCTCACAGCTAGCTACCCTTGAATCCATCTCGAACCCCTCGATGCATTTGATATCTCACTCCACTGAGGGGGCAGCTTGAGCTGCCACATCAGGCATTGTCATGAGACATAATGCTTGGATGCTGTTGTGTGACTTCGCAGACCCCTTTAAATCTTCTTTCATCAATGCACCTGTCGCCGAATCTGCACTTTTTGGATCCAAAGTACGAGACACACTTAAGCATAGTGAGAAAGATGGAAAGACCTTGTCTGCTGTGGGCATATGCCTTTCCAACACCCAGAGGTGCTACTCCAGGAACCAGAAGGGAGGAAAAATGTGGTTCAAGAAATCCCAAGGACCTTTTCGTGACACTCGTAGTGAGAAATCTCCCCCCCCCAGGGCTGAGGGGGCAACTCATATGGAAGACATCCCTTTCAGGGTAGAGAGGGTCCGTGTAACCTGGGCACTAGAGAGTCTTTCTCTGGCAGACCCTTCCAGTGCTCTTGAGCAGCGGCCTGAATGCTTCCCTATGGAAGCTGCCAGGGGTCATTTTTCTCTGCATCTACCAGCCTGACATCTTATTACTACCGATGTTTGGGTGCAGAGAATAATATCTAGAGGCTACCAAATACCTTTCGACTTAACTCCCAGACCCATCAAACGAATCCCTGATGTACCACCCAATCAGAGGAATTAGCAGCCTTAGAGATAGAAAAGCTGCTAAGGAAAAGAGTCATCCAACCAGTCCCACCAAACCAGACAGGATCCGGGATTTACTCAAGGTCCTTTTTTACTGCCAAAAATGACAGGGGACAGGAGACCAATCCCAGATCTCAGCCTATTGAACAAATTTATCAAACCGCAAATATTCTGGATGGTCACAATACAGTCCATTCTTCCCTTCCTAGGGAGGGATAACTGGATGTGCTCTATAAACTTTCAGGACGTGTACTATCACATAAAGATGGATCACCGCTCCCAGAGGTTTCTCCGCCTCTGGCTGGGAGCCAATCACTACCAGTTAAGGTCACTGCCATTCAGTCTCTCGACAGCCCCCCTGAGTGTTCACCAAAAGTATGCCAGTTGTGGTAGCTCATCTTCAACTACAAGGATTCCAGGTGTTTCCCTATCTAGACGATTGGCTCCTTACTGCTCCAACCAGGAATCTTCTAGTCTGCAGCCTCTCTTACACTCAAGCTCTCACTCTCCACTTTGGGATTACAATCTACAAAGACAAATCTCAAATCTCCCCAGTGAAGACACTGGAATTTACTGGAGCGATCTTCGACACAACATCCTGTCAAGCTTCTCTCCCCCTCACAGGCTTTTGAAAATAAGACACCAAATCCAAGACCTTCTTCTTCGGACTTATGTATCAGCACATCCTGTACTGCAACTCTTGGGCTCCATGGCAGCTGCCATTACATTAGTACCACTGGTGACCACAGACACTTCTCTGTTGGGGGGGCATTTCCAGGGAAAGACTGTCCAAGGCACCTGGTCCCCCATGGAGGCCAACTTGCACATAAATGTCCTGGAACTGACGGCAGTTCTCTTAGAGTTGCAAGCATTCCATGCATCCCTTCCCTTGGGAACCATTGCAATTCAGCCAGACAACATGCCAGTCATCTGGTATATCAACAAGCAAGGCAGAACCAGGTCTTACCCCCTGTGTCAGGAAGCCATGAGGATTTGGCACTGGGTGATAGTATCCAACTGCTTTCGCACATTCCTGGGAGTTCCAACCTTATTGAGGACAATCTGAGCAGAAATATCCTGATGCCTCACGAGTGGTCCCTCAACCCTGTAATAGCAGATCAGATCTTCCAGCGCTGGGGCAAGCCTTGCTGTGAACCTGTTTGCTTCCCCTCTAAACTACAAATGCAGAAGCTATTTTGCCCTGATCCCCCCTCAGGGGGAACCACCGAGGGACGCTCTAATGCATGATTGGCCCCCAGGTCTTCTGTATGCCTTTCCCCCATTTCCCCTCATCCCAAAATTTCTCCAGAAAGCTCAGAGGTTGAGAAGCAAAGTGATCCTCATTGCCCTCTACTGGCCACGTCGAGTCTGGTTGACATTTCTATGGCCTCATCTGATTCACAGCCCGTGGATTCTGGATCATTCCCAGGACCTGTTATCTCATCCTCAGGGACTGATTCATCCAAACCTGCACAGTCTCAAGCTCACTGCTTGGTTCTTTCACTTTCAATGATTGCCAGGCTGCCTGACATCCCATCTCCTGTTCGTGAAATTCTTCTGGCCTCACACAAGCCTTCCATTAGAAAAGTTTATTCTAGTAAATGGACTAGTTTCTCTATTTGGGTCAAAGACCAGAACTTAGACCCTTTCTCTATGTCTATTCAAAAGATCCTACAATACCTGACTACTCTTTTACATGCAGGAGCCTCAGCTTCAACGATCATTGAACATTTAGCAGCTATCGCCAATTTTCATAAGGTCTTGATAATTCTTCAGTTATGTCACACCACCTATGCAAGACCTTTTTGAAGGGAGTATTACATGTTAAACCTCCGGTCAAGCCTCCCTTAGAACCCTGGGACTTGACTCTGGTGCTTCAGTCATTCACAGGTTCTCCTTTCAAACCCTTTGATTCATGTGATTTGAAATTTTTGTCATGGAAAACCATACTTCTAGTAGCACTTACAAGAAGAGTATCTGAGCTGCAGGCCTTGAATGTCAAGAGTCCTTACTTGATCTTCCACATGGATAGGGTGTCCCTTCGTACTGACCCTTCTTTCTTGCCCAAGGTAATTTCTGTTTTTTCTATTAACCAATCTATTGACCTGCTGGTTTTCTTCCCTCGGCATTCTAATAGAGGGGAGTACCTTTTGCACACCCTTGATGTGCATTGGCAGCTTTGTTGTTATTTGGACAGGACTAAATCTTTCAGGAAAACAGATCAATTGTTTGTGGCCTTTGCAGGACCCAGATTGGGTAAACCTGTTTCCTAAGTGGCTTTATCCTCTTGGCTTAGAAACGTTATTACCTCTATCTACCAACAGAATAAGCTATCCTTACCTTCCAGAATAAAGGCTCATTCTACCAGATCTATGGCTACGTCTGTAGCTTTTCATTCCAGAGCCTCTATGGATTATATATGTGCCACAGCCACTTGGGCAAGACCTCATACCTTTATATCTCCTTACAAATTGGATCTGACCTCCAGGGGATGAGCATCTTTTGGTTCTATGGTGCTCAGGAATATCCTTCCTTAGGACAACCCAGGACTCAAGTAGCTGGGGACTCGTAACTGGACTCAAGTAGCTGGGGACTCAGTCCTAACTGTAATGAAAGAACAAAGATTTACAACATCGGATAAAGAAGCTATGTCTTTTCATAACATTCCATCCGTGTTGTAGATCTTTGTTCATTCATTACTTCCTGCCCTCCTTCCTCCTGCCTGGACTCCTGGTGTACTTTAGGAACTCCTAGTTATGGTATTTGACCAGACAGAGCCTCCTACTATCTTTTCTATTACTACATCTTTTATCTAGGGTGGGCAAACTCGATCCTGAGTAACTAGGAGAGGGGCATTTTGGGTAGGTCTTAGATGATATTTTTTGGCTTGCGCAAGCTGGGAAATGGCCGTATCAGTTCCGAGGATAGAACTGAGGTCCTAACTGTAATAAATGAATAAAGATCTACAACACAGATGGAATGTTATGGTAAGACATAACTTCTTTTTTTTTTCTTTGAGGTAGGCCTTGAACATTCCACAATGACATCTGCCACGTGTTCCCTTATGAGAAATAAATTATGACTTTTCATTAATGTGGAAAGGGTAGAAACCTTTTAGTATGTAACCATAAAAATCTACTGCCAATCATTAGCGGACCGGAGTTCCACTGTGGCGACCCCTAACCGGGAAAAGCAGAAAAGACAAACAACTCCCTTCCCTACACAGCAAGCTCTCTGACATGGGCAGTGCTAGCCAAACCCATGTTTATGGTGAGACAGATGGACACTTTGAATTGTGCCAAGTTGGGAGTTCATGCCATTCATGTGCATGTCAAGCAGACTATCACACTTGACACCTTCAAGGTAAATGAAAGTAATTGAATGGACATTGCAAATTCTCCAGCTGTCTATTTTTTGTTGCCCTCCTTGAGGCTGAAAGGAAATTCTGGACAGGTTTATACAAACACACACACACACACACACGCACACACACACACACACACACACACACACACACACACACACACACACACACACATGAAAATGAAATACATATCACCTTACTAATCTTCACATGACTTACTGGTAGAAAGCACAGAAGCAAAAAATGTGTAAATATAACTGGGGTTCTTGGACTCCACTTTTTATAGCAGTATTGTAATTTTCTTATAATGCAGCAAGTTCAAATTAGCATGTGCATGGAAAGCTGCAATGCTGATGAAGATGTAAAGGAAAACAGTATGTCAAATATTCAAGGATCAAAGGATCGTCAGAGGGTCAAAATAGCCATACTAAGGGATCAAAGAATGACAAGCCCCAGATGAGCTCAGCAATTTAATTGAAAACAATAATAAGCATACTTTAAAATTAGAAAATGCTTACAATAATATATTAAAGCAATATGAAAAGAAAAACAACATTGTGGGACCTCTTCAAGTCATGCAAACAGTGACATATAAATGCTTGAGGAAGGAAGCACACATTTTGTAGATAAGATATTGCCCCACAATAACAAAACATTTTTGCACGTAAGGTTAAAACACAGCACTGATACAGATGAAAAATACTTCTTAGCAAAGTAAGTTCAAGTAAATAAAATAGCACCTTATGGAAAAGAAGATGGAACTGAGTAGCACAGGCCTAGCTGCACCATGGTGACTAGAAAAATATTAGTAAACAATCCGCTGGTATTAGCATTTCGTGCAGACTACTGCTGTGTCACAGATAGTTTTTTTGGATGAGCCCTTGTGGGTTAGGCAGAATAATTCTCTTTCCTAGACAGTCAGTCTTCAACACTCCAACTTTCTGTCTCACTTCATTACAGAGAGACCACATTATGGTGCATCCTCTTCAATTAATACTGAACAAGAACTTAAAATAATTTACATAATCAATTTAAAATAATATCTATTTATTCATCTCTAGAAAAAGTATATAAATCCAAATGAGTGTCACAGACAATCCACTATTATGCATGCCTACATTTATTTTAAAAGTTGTTGCAATGTCTGTTTATTGACATTTGACTCTGTTTCATAGCTAGAATGATATAATTGTTGTGTCTTTCAGCTTTTCCCAGTTAGGGGTCGCCACAGCAGAACTCCGGTCCACTAATGATTGGCAGTAGATTTTTACATGCCGAGTTGCTGGTCCTGATGCACAACCTTCAACGAAGGTACACCCATTCACACATGTCTCCACACAGAAGACGGTCTAGCTGAGAATCGAACCGAACAACGTCTTACTGTGAGGCGACAACGCTACCGCAGCACCACCACCACAGTATATCTAGAATGATATAATATATATCATTATTAGAAATCAGTGGCTAGACAGTGATTTTGGAAAAAATTCTAAAGTAGTAGCTTGACCAACAGTAATGCTGGTATGTATTAATAATATAAAATGCTGCACAAAATATAAAATGGCACTGTTCCATCATCGTAATGTTACATCTTATGAAGTGACATAAAAGCAGGTCCAACCAGAAATGTAGGCAGGTGTATCAAGTTCAGGGAGAAAGTGCAATTTACTGAGCTTATAAGAAATTCACAGCTGTAGTTTTTTATTTTCACTAACCTAGTTTTGCTCAAACCAAAGATACGGGTTTACAACATTACTTAAAATTGCATCTTATCACAGTACTTTAAGAACTTATATTCATAAATAGATAATATGAGCATTTTCTGTTTTATTTAATGAAACCTACTTTAAATCACAAAGTTGAATGTGTGCATGTAAAACTAGTCTAATGTCATACAGAGTAATGACTGTTTCTCTGAAAAAGTATACACAGCTACCGTAATGCAGTATTGTCCAGTAAAGATTACTTACATCCATTCATCAGGCTAGGAGGTAGAATACATGAAAATAATTCGCTTTATACAAATGTCGTAAAGCAATCCTTAGGAAAAAATAAAACATAAAGCCAAGAAAATGACTAGGACAACGAAAGCAGCACACATAATGTCACAGTGAAACACTCCTGTAAGCATATGTTGTTGTCTTTCGGCTTTTCCCAGTTAGGGGTCGCCACAGCAGAACTCTGGTCCACTAATGATTGGCAGTAGATTTTCATGAACACCGAGGTGCCAGCTCAACAGTCAACCTTCAGCGAAGGCACGCCCATTTACGCATGTCTTTCGAATGCCCACCCAACCAGGGGGAGGACATGCAGACTCCACACAGAAGGCACTCCCCGCACTCCAACCGAGAATCGAACGGGAGAACCTCTTGCTGTGAGGCAACAATGCTACCGCTGCACCACCGTGTTATACTCCTGTAAGTATATAAAAGTACAAAATGAGGTTATAGAACAAGAACATAGGCTATACATGCCTCTTACATTCCCACAATGAGATTAGCACCCAAACCAATACATTGGTATTTATTGTAGGCATTCTATGACAAAAGTAGTGTCTCAAGTGTAAATACAAGAATATATTTACAGTTCTGCAGTGGTATGTTGCAGAAGACTGGAATTGTTTAGCAATATTCCATACATTTCAAATGATTACGTAAGATATCAGGAGGTCGTATCAGGGCAAATGAAATCGGAGATGATTACTATTTAGAAATATGCCCGCTGCCATTTGTTTGTTTTACTGTATGATTATGCATCTATTTAGCAATTTAACACTGAAGTATGTTGATTCATAGACCACGACAAGAGAAAACACCACATAGCTCATCTACTCTTCCCACTCCATTATTTATAAGCTCCAGAGTTAGTAAATCTTAACTGCAAAAACAATTTGTCTAATATCTACCACATGCAGTCTTGTATTCTCCCACCATTTCTGACTACTATTCCATGTATTATTAACCGCTGTGTGAAAAACCCTTCCTCAAACTGCACCTAAACCATTCAGTCTCTAGTTTTAAATTATATTTTTTTTCCTTTGAGGTAGGCCTTGAATCCTCCACAATGACATCTGCCACATGTTTCCTTATGAGAAATAAATTATGACTTTTCATTAATGTGGAAAGGGTAGAAATCTTTTAGTATATAACTGCAGGGGTCTACTAAGTTAGACTGACAGTCCACAACACCGACACCCACAACACAGACACCACAAGAACGAAACCGCAAAAACACGAAAGTTCACATGCCTGACAAACTACAATACCGAATGTTAACAAAACAAAACGTTTGCTATTCCACTCAACACACACACACACAATACAAGTACACCAACAACCTAAAAACCTACGCTACACCTTACACACAACTATCTATGCACTATCCTTCACCCAAACTCTAACCCTAAGGTCCGTCACTATCGCACACTTACCTTACCTGCACCCTAACCCTAACTCATTTAATCCGCCCCTAACCCTCAAGTCCCTCACTATCACACACTTACTTACTTACCCGTACCCTAACCCTAATTCCCTCACTATCACACACTTACCTTACACACACCCTAACCCTAAATCCTTCACTATCGCACACACACCTTACATGCACTCTAACCCTAAATCCCTCACTATCGCACACTTACCTAGTCACGCTCACACATTTCCCATGTCGATGTTTTCGCTGTCAGGATTCTGAGCTGTCGGTTAACTGCTCCGTCGGTCTTCTGGCGTCGGTGATGTCAGTGTCGATCTTTCCAGCTTTCGTTCTAATGTAGGGAACCCAACTGCAGTACTCTATCGTGTGCCAAAACAGAGCTCAAGAGGCAAGTGTGTAATTCATGTAATAAGAAGGTATCGCTGGATCATGCCAAAATCATTTCCTCTCAAATTACCATATTATGCTTGT
Organism: Protopterus annectens; assembly: GCF_019279795.1. Taxonomy (NCBI): domain Eukaryota; kingdom Metazoa; phylum Chordata; order Ceratodontiformes; family Protopteridae; genus Protopterus; species Protopterus annectens. The sequence continues at coordinate 673,274,152 of NC_056726.1, read as the reverse complement.
AGGGACACACACATTAGATCCCTGGTGTCCACTGGAGATGATTAACAGGATGAGTGTTTCCAGAAAGATATCCCTTCACCATACCTTTGCAGGCACTCAGTCCAACACACATCTTCTCTGTCATGAAGTGAGGTCTGTCAAACTGAAGTTTCTCTCCCTTTGAGAAAGATGAAATAGAACAAGGTTTATCAATCCCTTCCCTACACAGCAAGCTCTCTGACATGAGCAGTGCTAGTCAAACCCATGTTTATGGTGAGACAGATGGACACTTTAAATTGTGCGAAGTTGGGAGTTCATGCCATTCTCTACAAGATTTCCTTTTAGGAAAAATTGCTCACTTTTAGGCATTGTTTTTCCCTGGGTGAAATGCAAATACTTTTTGCCCCCCTTCTTTCTCACAGCTAAGAATCCAAAGCTCCTTTTGTCTGCCTCCTAATTCATTTTCTGACACAGACAACATGCATATCCCACCACAATCCTCTAATTACTATCTTGCATGTCTCGTTATAGAGACTAGGCTTTCAGAACCTACCATTATGCTCCAGATGGGACTAAAATGACAGTACATATAGAAATAATGTTTACCTTTTTTTATTGCTACCTCCTTTTGTACAACTCTGGACACCTCAGCAGTCTTGCTTTCTATTATTATTCATTTACCTTTATTTTTGGTCACTTGATATGACTCTCCTATACCATTTAGTGCATTCTTGCTGATAATACTTGATTTTTAATAATATACTTTACCTGTGATCCTTTATTTTCTTGGCAAATGGATTGACATAGTAATGTCCAGTCCTCTATACTCACCATATCTCTTTTCATTCCTTCTAATATCTTTAACCTTATATACAATCCTTTCAAATGTTGTATTTACAGGATGTTCACAGGACCATGCATGGAGAAAGACATCTCGTGAATGAGATCAGTGTTCCCTGGTGCTGTAGCAGTTCATTTTTCTTTTGGTCCCTGCAGTTATTTAATGATCATACCTTGACTTTAAGGTATCTGGAGACTCAGTATGGTATTTTCCTGCAGCTTTCAGCAGCAACTAATTCCATTTGAGCTCTGTATTTCTAATGCTGGCATGTAGGACTGTTCAGGATGGTGACTGACGATGTGCCCAGTATATTAGCTTCAAAGAAAATGAAGGCAGCTATAGCCAACCTCACAACACTAATGCAGACAGTACTAAGCAACACTGCTCAGCTTTAAGAGGCATGTACCGAACAAGGGGAAGCAGTTCTTAAATTATCAGAAACACTATCCCACTAGCAATAGGAGCTTGCAAGGCAATGTGAGGTTATTTCAACACATGCCTCCCAGATCTCCTCCTTGGAAGCACATTCATACCAGTTAGAGTTTAAAAGAGATGACCTGGAAAACAGGAGTAGGAGGAATAACTTGCATGTAACTGGCCTTTCTGAAGGTAAAGGAGGGTAATTCTCCTGTATATTTTATTACAAAGTAGATGGCAAAGGCTTTCAATTTAAAACTGTGTCCTGTAATAGAAAAGGCACTGGCTAGCAGACTCAAATCTCCCACTTACCCCTAGGCATTTTATTATAAGATTTCTAGATTACAGTGATAAAGAACGGGTGCTGTGCAGAGGGAGTGAGTCTCCTTTTTGCAGAAACTACATTGAGACTGGCTCCAAATTACAGCAATGTAAATGAAACAGAAAGCCACAGTCCCTATTTGCAAACCAATGGCCTTGGGATCTTCCTGCCAACTACACTTTCTGGCCACCTTGGTTTTGTCTGTATAAAGTCAAAAGACTTTGTTTAAGAATCCTGATAATATAAATACCTTTGCACACACTCTAAAAGTCCATCACAAGTGTTCTCTGTTGTGGAGCAAGGTCTGTGAAATTGCAGTTTTTCATATGGCAAGGGACAGGAACAGAAAAGAAAGGGAATCCCCTACCTCACGAACCAAAATGCCGGCAGGGAAAAAGCTTAAGCCACAGTAATTTTTTACAGTCAATAACCCTGCTATCTCCCACTAAAGTTCAAGGGGGCCACACCCATGGAGCCTTATACCATTCTAATAATAGATTTTCAGTTCTGTAAACACTTCCAAAGGAAGAGGAAAAAGGAATTTCCTTTTTTTACACTGGCTCCATCACCAGAGGACCTGGAAAGCCTGGAGGAGACCAGCAAAGAAAGCTACTTGGACCACAAACATGACTCTGCAAGTCAACATCTCAAATACCTGAACATCTTCTAGAGTCAAGAAGGTGTGATTCTATTTTGCCTTCCACGGATTCATAGATTTGTAGACTGTTACTAGGCTACCAGCCTGGAGGTGGCCTTTCTAGGCCTAGCCAAGTTTTCCCAAAAGAATAATGATGTCCTGTATCCAAATAGGACATTGAGGGCTAGACATTATAAGCTACCTCTGTCCATAAAGGACTTGGATGCCAGGCCTGGTTAAATGTCCTATTCCCCATCCACTGGTCTAGGCTGTGCTTAAACTGGTTAATAGATGAACTCAGCTTCACATGGATGCAAAACTTGTTCCATAGGAAATGTAGTCTCTGGGACACATATCTGTCTCTCCAGCATGTTCTATTTAAGCAACAGACAAAGTTCAGGTCCTTAGACCTTGTATTTGTGGTACTTTTTGACTTATGAATATGTAGGAGATTCATAAGTGTGGGGTTTGTGGATACCTTGCAAGTCAGGCATAGATCACCCCTCAGAAATCCATAAGAGACTCCGTAGAGGGAAAGGACTTTAAGGCACTCTGCATAAGGCAGGATTGTTACATCTTGTATTCTTTTTGAAAGGAACCTCTGAGGTTGCTCTAATTGTTGCATATACCTGGTCAGGTACATACCAAAGGGATCACTGCACAACATAAAAGGATTTCCTCACCTGTGGCCGTGTGTGGTCAAAGGTAAGGTTACTGTCTCCCTGACCACTGGGTCAACTCTTAGGGGTGCATTATTAACATGGTAATTACCTGGGATGGTTGACTTCCCAAAGGGTACAATTATTAATTTCTTATCACTGAGTTTAAGACCATGGCTTTGACACCATTTGTTAGTCAGAAATAGACCTTCCTAAAGAATGCTAGTGTCTGCAGGGGGGTTGATGATAACCTCCAGCTTGCAATCGTCTGCAAACTTAGACAGCCATAAACCTTCAGCATTTGCTTCCATTTCAGAGAAATAGATGTCCAAAAGGGTAACCCCAGTACCAAGCCCTGGAGGACACTGCTAATGACTGGCCTTTTGGTGGAGGTGGCCTCACCTATTTTGATCTCCTGGGTCCTATCAGTGAGCTAGTCGGCTATCCAGTGGGTGACAAAAGGTTTTATACCTAAATTAGTGAGCTTGTTTACAATGCCTGAGTGGGTATTGTATGAAAAGCCTTGGCCAGGTCAAGGTAAGCTGTGTGCGCAGTCTTACTTTCATCCATTGCCTTGGTGACTCTCTCAGAAAAGTCCTCCAGATTTCATAGACATGTCCTTTCTTTAACAAAGTGGAACTGTGATTGGTCCAGCATTTGCAGGTCACATATGTCCTCATTTATCATGTCCATGATGATTTTTTCCATGGCCTTACATATGAGGCTGGTAGGACTTATGCACCTATAGTTACCCAGATCAGTGGGTGGTTGGACCTTCTTTGTGAGGGCAGGGGAATGACTATATCCATTTTCCATTACTTGGGCACAAAACCTGACTGAAAGCTCCAGTTGAAAAGTTATTCAAGTAGACCAGAGAGGTCATGTTTTATGCTATTTATTAAACATCCTGAGATGTTATCAGGGCCCATCAATGCAGTGTTTTTGGCCTTGGAAAATGCATTGATAACCTGTTACCTACTAATGGTTGGGGGAATTGTGTTATGTGGTATTTTCTTTGGACTACTGGGGGGAGTGGGGGAGAAATTTGAGCTGAAGCTATCAGCCAAAAGGTTGGCAATGGCCTCTGGTTCAGTGTGGATGATGCCATTGCAATCAGTTCTACGTACTGTTGTGTATTTCTTCTGAGGTTACGGACATAGCTGTAGAAAGCTTTGTGGTTGTCCTTTGCCTGAGAAGCTATTTCTTCTTCAAATTTCATCTTTGAAGTATTAATTAACCCTCTTAGCTGTCTGTTTAGATTGGTCAAGGGGCTTTTTTTATGTCTGGTTTTGTTCCTCCTACGCTTGGCCAAGACTTTTTTTTTGTATAACCGATTGATACTGTGATTCCACCAGGATGGCTTGTCTTTTGAGTTTGTCTTATTCTTAATATGAGTCAACACAGCTCACTCTCCACAGCTATCAATATGGCTGTACAGAGATTTTGTAAATAGATCAGTGCATGCTTTGATGTTTACTGGTTTTGGGAGCACTTGGAATTTACCCAAGCTGTTGCTTAGTAGAGAGAGAGGTTAGCCTTGGAATAGTTCCTAAAGGATTTTGTTTTTGCTGGATTCCCAAATTTAACATTTATTTCAAATAATACTACTTTATGGTCAGATCTGATGACCAAATATATTACATTGTGTGTGTTCATGAGTACAAGGTCAAGGATGTTTATACTACTGGTAGGAGAATGTACCATCTGTTCCAGGATGTTGGTATTATCCAGTTAAATTAGGAATGCTATTTTTCAGTGCCTTCCACTAATTAGATGGATATTATTTACTGTCTGCAAAGAATTATGTTCTAACTTTTCTAATTGATCCTAATCAAGTCCTCTTAAAACTCCAAAATATAAAGCACTTAAAACAAAACAAAATGCAGTATGAGAAAAAGATAAAAGAAATAGAAATAACCAAACCTTAAATGGATAACTTCAATCCAAACTCAAATGCAGAGAGAGATCAGCAGTAGTAAGTCAAACAAGCCAAACAGGACCTCATGTTGGGAACTTAAAGAAAACTAAGCTATACTCAGGAATGTACAGGACCTGCTACTCCTGGTGTCCTTGTTTTCAACACTGTTACTGTACTAGCTAATGCTACCTATGTTAATACATTTCAAACACATCTGCGTTGTGATTTTGCATTGCATAGTTATAGTTTCTTATAGTTCAGCACTAAGATAATTGCCCTTGCGAGTGATTTTAAGCCTAGCCAATTATCGCTTGTGAGACTCAAACCCTGCACCTTGTGTTTGTAAGGCAAACATATTAACCATTAAGCCTCTCTCCCTGAGGGGCATGATGACACATATCCATTATCAGGCAGAAAGGACATGTGGGAACACATTAACTTGATTAATTTTGTGACCATATAATATTTAATACAGAAGTTGGGTGGTGGGGATATTTTCAGGATGCCAGAGAAAGGTCTTCTTTCCTAAAGCTCCTATGATCCTTGCCTGTTAAGGCATCTGCTTTATTTGTAAATAGATGCATTTGTTACCATTAGAGCTTACATGTATTATTCATTTAAGTGTGTGGAAAGCATTACATGTTTTTTTTCTTGCTTGCTCTTTTTAAGTGTAAAGCATGTCACATATGATTCATGACCTAGCCTAATTATTTTATGTCACAGAGCATACAACAGGAAATTGCTGTTGCCACAGTACCCATGACACAGGCACACCCAAAAATAATGATACTGTCCTGGAATGTGTGGAACAATAATACTACCTGGTCTAAAGTTAATGCATGCCTTTCATTTGTTAAAAAAAATATGAGTCTCCTGTTGTTCTATTACAGGAAGCAAAACTCAAGAAGAGCAATGTGTAAAATATGTATAAAAGATTAAAAGGATGGGGATGCAAATTGTGCTAAATCAGCTAAAAGTGGAATCTTAACATCGGTACACTCTTCTTTGCAATGGACACACATGAAACATCTTATAAAGACAATCATATAAAGACAAGGGACATTGATTAGCTTCACTGGTAGTATAACTAACAAGTGGAAGTGATCATATCCATTTTCTATGGTCTTAACACCAACTAGGTGGAACCTAATAAAGCATTTTCACATACTACTGAATCACTGAAAAGGCCAGTTCTGATTGTAGGAGAGGATTTTAATGTGGTTATGAATCCAGCATTGGATATAATGCCACATAATCACAATATCACCAAAAATGACTTTAGCTATAAACCATTTTGTGGTGAATATGGGGATTACTGATACTTGGAGAGAAATACATTCTATACAGGTAAATTACAGTTATTAAGCCCCAGTGCTGGACAGTACAAGTGGAGCTGATTATGTCTATCTCAGAGGTACTTATAGGAAACTTTTATCACAAATACACATATCCAGCTCTCTTTCTGATCACATTAGAGTCCTTATAGATATGTTAGACAGATCTGCAGGAAGTCCATGCCACCCATGGTGCCTTAACATTGTTAAACTGAAAGAAGAGAAGGGCCATATGTCTATGTTGGCAGGGCTGCATGCTTATTTTGCCCCCTCCATAGAACTACATGACCTTATGGGAAAACAGGTGGGAGGATATAAAGAATGGAGTCAAAACAGTAGAGCAGCAATTCTTTAACAGAAAAGGGGTAATAAACATAAACAGGTGAAGGTTTTGAAACAGGAAATTAAAGCATGAGTCTCACCAATAGATGGCATGTAACACAGTTAAAAAAAGAGTGTAAGACTCTTCAACTTAGCTGCTCAGATGGAAAGACTGAAGTATTTTGTGTGGGTAAAGAGTATATATCCCCAAAGCTGTAAGCATATGGAGTTAAGGAGAGGAAATGAGAGTCATATATGGCAGCAATTAGAGATAAGGATAAGGTTTGGCAGTACAAGATCTATGAAATTAAGCAGTGTACGGCAAATGACTATAGGGACTTGTACCAGTCCCAGAATGCGAGCACACCAATGCAAAAATAGGATTTCCTTCTCTAATCTCCTTGCCTGATACAGGAACAAAAGACTCAGACTTCATTAATGGCCAGATAGCTTTGGTGGAAACTGAAAAGGCTATTTCTGTCCTCCCCAAAAGTAAAGCCCTGAGGCTCAAATGGAGAACTGTATACTGCCACTTCAGAAATGTTTAGCCAAGAATTACTGGATCTGTTTAACCAGGTTGAGATAACAGGTCACTTCCTGTCCTCATCATGGATGGCATCTTTAGTTTTTTTTACCAAAAAAGGGACTGAATCCTCATAAACTGCTGGGGTAAAGACCAATTTCCCTTCTAGAAAATAAGACAAAAATATAATTTATTTTTATTTTTATTTTTATTTTACATTTGTTGACCGGGCTAGTCTAACTGGATACATGTCCATTTTCAGTAGAGGCCCGGGGAGAAAAGCTCCAGGAAAACATTAAAAAAAAATTAATAGAGGATTTACAGAAACAAATATAAACAGTAGTAATTGTTACATAAAAACATTAAAACCAAAAAAATTGATTAAAAATTTTTTTTTTTTTTTTTTAACAGAAGATGAACTACTCTTAGTAAATGTAGCATAATGAAAATCGTTTAAGGGTAGTCTAACTAAAGAAGGTATAATATACTTGTAAACATTGAATTTATATGCAAACCTTAGTATATAGAGGCATTATAGGAAGGTTGTAGTAGATGTAGGTTGAAAGTTAGAGTCAAGAAAAAAAATGTTAGAAAGCAAAAATAGGAGAGCAGTTATGTACATAAGAGGGGTAAAAGGGTGAAAGTGGACCCAAGGAAGTAGGAAGATAGAAGTGAAGGAGGTAAGCAATTTAGTCAGGGTTTGTGCAGGGGCACAACCAGTGTGATTTTAGGTGAATTTTCAGTCTTAATTTAAAGAGAGACAGAGATGGTAGTAGAGTTAGATCTGTAGGTAGAAGGTTCCAGTGTTTGCCAACAGTGTTTGAGAAAATGCTATCACCTGACAAGTTATTAGACTTCGTAGTACAAACAAGTAATCTACTTGAAGAGCGTAATGAAGTTAGATTAGTATAAGGGGTGATAAGGTTAGCAAGAATAGGAGTATTTTTAGGTTGATAAAAGATTTTGTGAGCAATGATGAGTTGGGAAAATGTTAGCATGCTAGGTAATTCAAGCCAGTTGAGCTGCTTAAGATTAAGACAATGGTGTGTCATGTATCGATTGCTGGTAGCAAACCTGGCAATATTGTTATAGGCGTGAGAAATTTTGAGGAGGTTAGCTCTTTTTAGATTAGTATAAATTGGTGAAGCATAGAGAAGTGTAGAGATTAAGTGAGAGTGGGCAATGGTGGCTCTGGCCTGAGGAGTAAGGAAAGGTTTGATTCTGTATAAGGAACCATTTTTTCTGTTCACTGCTTGTATGGTGTTGTTAATGTGCATATCATAGGTGAGGTTGTTGTCGATTGTGACTCCTAAAAGTTTGGTAGATTGTTCAGGAGTTATCAGGGTGCCTTTGCTAGATACAATAGAGAGATCAATGGGAGAGGACCTACTGGTAGGTGGAAATAGTAGAAGTTTAGTTTTTTTGGCATTCAAAAGAAGGCAACGTTTTAGGAACCATTCTTCAACTATGTTAAATACTTTTTGGGTTATGTAGTGGAGTTCAGAGGTGGAGTTAGCAGAGCATATAAGTGTGGAATCATCGGCATATTGAATACAGGTGGCTTCCGGGACTGCTATGTGAAGGTTGTTGATAAATAGTGAAAAAAGAAGGGGTCCTAGAATTGAGCCCTGGGGGACTCCTATGGAGACTGGTAGGAGGGATGATAGTTTATTTTGCCAGAGAACTGCTTGTTGCCTATTGTTAAGGTAAGATTTGAACCATTGAATAGCTGGGGGATCAAGAGCAAGAAGTTCAAGGGTATTTATAAGTAGGGGATGATTGACCATATCAAAAGCCTTTGACAGGTCGAAAAAGGGCATAATTTCTTATAGGTTCTATCAAGATCTGGAAGGATAGAGGAATGCCCTTGGGCAGATAGCCTAATATGAACCTATGAACCTATGAACCTATGAACAACAGGAAATTGCTGTTGCCACAGTACCCATGACACAGGCACACCCAAAAATAATGATACTGTCCTGGAATGTGTGGAACAATAATACTACCTGTTCTAAAGTTAATGCATGCCTTTCATTTGTTAAAAAAATATGAGTCTCCTGTTGTTCTATTACAGGAAACAAAACTCAAGAAGAGCAATGTGTAAAATATGTATAAAAGATTAAAAGGATGGGGATGCAAATTGTGCTAAATCAGCTAAAAGTGGGATCTTAACATCGGTACACTCTTCTTTGCAATGGACACACATGAAACATCTTATAAAGACAATCATATAAAGACAAGGGACATTGATTAGTTTCACTGGTAGTATAACTAACAAGTGGAAGTGATCATATCCATTTTCTATGGTCTTAACACCAACTAGGTGGAACCTAATAAAGCATTTTCACATACTACTGAATCACTGAAAAGGCCAGTTCTGATTGTAGGAGAGGATTTTAATGTGGTTATGAATCCAGCATTGGATATAATGCCACATAATCACAATATCACCAAAAATTACTTTAGCTATAAACCATTTTGTGGTGAATATGGGGATTACTGATATTTGGAGAGAAATACATTCTATACAGGTAAATTACAGTTATTAAGCCCTAGTGCTGGACAGTACAAGTGGAACTGATTATGTCTTTATCTCAGAGGTACTTATAGGAAACTTTTATCACAAATACACATATCCAGCTCTCTTTCTGATCACATTAGAGTCCTTATAGATATGTTAGGCAAATCTGCAGGAAGTTCATGCCACCCATGGTGCCTTAACATTGTTAAACTGAAAGAAGAGAAGGGCCATATGTCTATGTTGGCAGGGCTGCATGCTTATTTTGCCCCCTCCATAGAACTACATGACTTTACGGGAAAACAGGTGGGAGGATATAAAGAATAGAGTCAAAACAGTAGAGCAGCAATTCTTTAACAGAAAAGGGGTAATAAACATAAACAGGTGAAGGTTTTGAAACAGGAAATTAAAGCGTGAGTCTCACCAATAGATGGCATGTAACACAGTTAAAAAAAGAGTGTAAGACTCTTCAACTTAGCTGCTCAGATGGAAAGACTGAAGTATTTTGTGTGGGTAAAGAGTATATATCCCCAAAGCTGTAAGCATATGGAGTTAAGGAGAGGAAATGAGAGTCATATATGGCAGCAATTAGAGATAAGGATAAGGTTTGGCAGTACAAGATCTATGAAATTAAGCAGTGTACGGCAAATGACTATAGGGACTTGTACCACTCCCAGAATGCGAGCACACCAATGCAAAAATAGGATTTCCTTCTCTAATCTCCTTGCCTGATACAGGAACAAAAGACTCAGACTTCATTAATGGCCAGATAGCTTTGGTGGAAACTGGAAAGGCTATTTCTGTCCTCCCCAAAAGTAAAGCCCCGAGGCTCAAACGGAGAACTGTTTACTGCCACTTCAGAAATGTTTAGCCAAGAATTACTGGATCTGTTTAACCAGGTTGAGATAACAGGTCACTTCCTGTCCTCATCATGGATGGCATCTTTAGTTTTTTTTACCAAAAAAGGGACTGAATCCTCATAAACTGCTGGGGTAAAGACCAATTTCCCTTCTAGAAAATAAGACAAAAATATAAGGTCCTTGCATAGACACTAGAGAAGGTTGTTCTTAAATTCTCTCATCTATATCGACATGGTTTTGCTAAAGGTAGGCAAGGAGGACTAGATCTGTTTAGACTCTGACTGAATATAACTCAAGATAGCAATACTTTGAGAAGACCTGTAGGAGCATACTTTTTAAACTTTAGGAAGGTGTTTAACTAAGTGGAATAGACATTCCTCATGTTTATGACATTTATGGCCTGTTTTGGATAGATGTAAATTGCTGTGTTTGGACTACTTAGCACAAGTAGTAACAAATGGTCTTTTCTCCCTGCCCTTTTCTTTGCAGAGAGGCACCCATCAAGCTTGTCCACTTTCAATGCTTTTTTTGTACTTTCAATTGAAGTCCTACCAGTTTACATTAGAGAACATCACAGGTGGGCCAGCACACAGGTAGATAGCAGTATAAGGTACTTTACTTCATGTTCCACAGTTCCACAGATGATGGAGTCATATGCGCCGGCACACAGATAGATGGCAACATAAGGCACTCTACTTCCTGATTCGCAGTTGATGTAGTCATATGGGCCAGCACACTGGTAAACAGCAATATAAGTTACTCTGCTTCATGGTTTGCAGATAACAGAGTCATACTGGTCAGCACACAGGTAAATGGCAACATTAAGTACTCTTCTTCATGGTCCACAGATGATGGATTCATATGGGCCAGCACACAGGTAGATAGCTACATAAAGTACTCTACTTCATGGTCCACAGATGATGAATTCATATGGACCAGCACACAGGTAGATGACAATATAAGGTACTCTGCTTCATGGTTGACAGATGATGGAGTCATATGGGTTAAAGATCCAAGCCAGCATCTGTCAGCCATACTCAAAACTCTTCGTCAGTTTTGCACACATTTCTGGATTGAAGAATGATCCTAAGAAATACCATATGCTCCCTCTTATTAAGCTGGCTGAGCAATAAATAAAGTATATATAATCATTACAATTTAAAGTGAAGAAGAAGCAGTCTTATATGGGTATTATTTTTATTTATTTAACATTTGTTTACCAGGACAGTCCGACTTGGTTCATAGCCCGTTTTTAGCGAAGGCCCGGGGAGAAAGGCTCCACAAAGAAGATACAAATAGTATACTATAATAAAGAGAATACAGTAAGAAACAATTAAAATAGTACATCAGATAACATTTGTTATAAGTAGTAAACTATTAAAAATCTAAAATGAAGGCAGGAAATGATAAAATTGTGCAAATTATCTACATGTAGTAAACTGTTACAATCAAATAAAGGAGAACATATATAATTATATTACAGACTAATATTCAAGTACTGAATGCAAACAGATATAAACTGCTGCTGTTTTGTTGAAAAACATGCGGGAGTTGCCAGAGTAAAATCAAAGGCCGTTTATGTATAAATTAAAAGAGACTTTAGAGAAGTGGAAGAAGCTGACACTACTCTTCTTGGCTAAAGTTAGAGCAAGTGAGATGTTTTATTTGCCAAAATATCTTTTATTTTGCCTGGCACATTCCCTTCCTGGATAAGGGGCTGTTTCCATCAAAGATGCAGAAACTTTTTATATGAACTTTTTGTGGGAAGGGAAATAGCAAAAATTACTAGGAAAGTATTTACCAGCTCTGCAGAGAAAGAGATGGTTAGGCCTCCCTAACATCCTGCATTATACTAAAGCTGCCACAATTACACAATCATTGCATGCCATTACACTTCCCCTCCCAGTTTGCATCCAGTTAAATTGCAGGTAATAGTGAACTTTATGACAGGATGGCAGGAACAAAGTGTGGGATCCTGGAGGGCAGGACATTAAGAACTTCCTTCTTATCATTTTTCTTTAACCTTACACATATGCAGTCTGACAGCTGCCAAAATAGTTGTCAATTCAAGAGAATTTTGAAAGCTACATTGTCAGCTGATAAAGGAGTTGCCAAAGCAGGACATTTGACAGATATTTTAAAGTCCAACATTCATTGATAAGAGTACAGAGTTTCTGAGAAGTGTTACAGTAGATTTGTTTGACTCTGTAAAGAGAGTCTGGAGCCTGTTTTTTTTTTGGTTTGTTTTGTTTTTTAATCATGCTTCATGTATTTATAATGGTCTGATGTTTCTGAGGTTTCACCATTTATACTGAAGCACACCACTTCTGTTTACTATGTGTGTGCTGTGTGTGTGTGTGTGTGTGTGTGTGTGTGTGTGTGTGTGTGTGTGTGTGTGTGTGTGCGTGTGTGCGTGTGTGTGTGTGTGTGTGTGTGTGTGTGTGTGTGTGTGTGTGTGTGTGTGTCTGTGTGTTACAGCTGTAATTCTCATCCATTCTACATCCTGAATAAGATCTGAACCACTGCTTTCCTGATCCTAAATCTTACAGTTTCAATTACATACTGAGCTATATCCTTAAATGTCTCCTGATGTCTGAGCTGCTGTGCCACATTTTTCCAGAATTCTTTTATTTCAGATGTTATGGTACCATAGAGTCAGGTGCATTATCATACTTGTGGCCTGTAATACTTCATATTCAGGCACATTGACTGCAATAGCTCATCTCCTACACCATCAGGTAGTCCTATATATGCAGCAGCAGTGGTATGGTTGACTGCCGCTAACATTCTCCTCCTGATGTAGGTAATTCTCTATAAGCAGCCAATTTGTCTAGGAACTGTAGTAAAATATACATTGCACCTTAGGAATTCATAAATATTCACTTTTCTGGATCAGCAGATTTCATATCACATAATGTGCACCAGTAAGCCTTCCTCCTTTAAGTTAACAGTGGTTCTACCCCCTCTTTGGATCCCTGCATGCCACATTTGTCAGATAGTCCATAGCAACCATGGCAACATCCTCTGTCTAAAATACTACAAATGAGCTCAATGCAGTCTAATGGTCTGATATAACTGATATTTGCATTGTTTTGTATGCCTACAATTCTACCTTGTTATTGGTTAGCACTACAAATGCCTTAGGCCTTTTGTGCAGCTAAGCCCAAACTTACATTTCCTTCCAGTTTTGGGTTCTCACTGCTTCTGCCTCTGAATTGTGGGTACAGCATTATTGCATCTTAAACTTCCAGTAGGGAGATAGTTTGTTGTGTATAATAGCTCCAGACATGACATATTGTCTGAATTCATCCTATTTTACTTTCATTGCATAAAGAAAGTAATCAGCTGTAAGGCTATTAAACCAAATTTCATATGACAATCCACCCAGAAATGACCATGTATAAACCTTGTCTTCTCTCTTTGTAAAGACTTCCTTGAATACCCTTACAAAAATGTTCAACTTATCCCTTATGTAGTGACAGGGCTGATTCTATGCTAAGGAAACCTGATTTTAAAATGTTAGTCTCTTTTTTATTTCCTACTAGTAACGCATTTGGTCTGCAAATTATACGCTTCCCACAACCTCGGAAAGTGTAACCTTTTCTCTTTTTGAATACACAAAGAAATGTAAAGATATGCTCATCTCCTGTGTTAGCAGGTCATAAAATACCTACAATTTTACCTTGTCCACTTTAAAAACGTGGCTGACCAGAACTGTAAAAATAAAGCAGGTATCAAAATGTAGACAGTTAAGAAATATACCTGACATTTTGCTTATTGGTTCTTCTTGTCTGTTTGCTGGTATAGTTACGATCTTATTCTTTACAGGCGGCAGAACAGGTTTAGTTACTTTTGCTATGGAAAAGCAAAACAACTAAGGAAACACTAATGTAATGCTTCCTTCTAGAGTAAATGATGTAATGAAGCCTTAGAGTACAACTGAGGAATTGCAATGCATAACAGTTTTAGCTTGGTCTTCGTTCACTTTTCTCTTGTCTTGTCTTGTCTTGAAATAACTTGGTGACATGTCTGCAAAACATCTGCCTGTGGATTTTTAATATTCCTGTAACTCAGATTAGTCAGGGCCTATATTTCTTCATAAGAGATAGCAAGGAGGTCTGGTTATCTGTAGATCACTTTTTACAAATTCTATCCAGAGTAACAAAATTTTGTTTTGATTTTTCCTTTTGTGTTTTATCATTCATTTGCATATTTAACATGTAACTTCAGTACTGCCTTTCTGTTTCAGTAAAGTTTTTTTATTCACTTTTAAGCTAGTTGTAGCTAGCCATGTTTACTTTATATGTATTATTGTTGTTTATTATCTGAGAGATTGTTATCATTTACCTGTGGTTTCCATTACCATTTAGCTTAGGTTGTTTGAACCTACTGCCAGTGGAAATGTTAATGTGTATAATTTCATATTTCACTTAATTAACATTACACCTGAGTGACGCCTCCAGGTGCATCTGCAGTTAACTCCTACTGATGCCTCTAGATGTCAAATATTGCTTGTTCATATTTGTATCAATAATTCCAAAACCATGCTATGCACAAGGTTTTAAAATATTTCATCTTAAAGCTTACACAATGGCAAAATTAATTGCATTAATATTTGACCTCTGTCTAGTACAAGTAATTAGACATTTACTGTTCTTTTTATGATATTAATTTATATAGATATAATTTTCACATTTTTTCTTAATATCCCAACAACCAAGTACCACAGAAAGAACTTCTTAGCCTCATATGAAAGCTCCCAGCTAAATGAATAAAATGCTGTTGACAGTATGTGTGTAACTCGCGTGGTTGCTGAGATATTGTAAATTGTGTAGAAAATATTACACATGTAATAGTTACTGTGTTTACTGTGACTTATAAAATTTAGTCTAAGACCTAGAACCTAAAGAATACTACCACTATAAAAATAGTTTATGCTGAAGACTTTGCTATTTATGCTTCTTTGATATGGTTACAGAGATATGAACATTTGTTTGAAATGTGAGGACATAATTTGATTCTGTCAAATGGCTTGGGCTCCACCCATTGAAAGTTACAGTGCAAACTTCCTCATCTCCATTTGAGTGAATGAGTTAAGAGTAGCAGGTAGATGAAGTCCCTGGCCATTCCAGGGTGATGGAAGTATCACTGTACTAATAAGAAAGCTGTGTGAATTATTTGTATTTGTGCACAAAAATAATAACTTATGTGAAAAAGCAGTTTTCCACAGATAAGGGGACACTGGAGGCCACTATGTTTTACAGACAGAGTAGTGAACAAGAGTCCTGAGGTGCAAAGTCAAATAAATCAGCCTTGATTGTGGTACATGTACAATCTAGTCTGGTGCTGGGTATTAAAAGCTCATTCCCTGGACAGTAGTGCATATACCTTTGGGGCCAGGTTGCATTGTGTGCATTGGTTATTGAGTTAGACTTGTGTACACTTTCTTCTTCTTCTACTTTAACTTACCAGGTACCAGTAGTATGACTTAAGACACCACCCCTCTGGCACCAGCTGAGACATTTTCTTCATATTTGAGTCACAGTTTGTGCAACCAGTCATCACATTCTGGTGGCAGTGACCCTTATTGTCACATATCTGGTTGGCACTGATGGGATTCAAACCCCATATGAGCTAACCATCACACCTTATACGAAGTATTATACCCTCCATTTAGATGTCTGCAATAGTAAAGTCACTATCAAAAATTCAACAACCTTCCATCTCTATAGATGTCTCTAAATCAGAGTTCTTTCAAGCTTAAGGAAATGTTAGAGAAACTAGCTTGTTTTGAACTGTCCACATATATCCTATAATACCATCTCTTCTACAGACAGTAGCAAATTATTTGAAATGTGAGAAGCCCCATGACTGCCAGCTAGACTCTTTCTGATGACGTCTTAATCAGTATGGATAAAGACAATTTGACATTGCTGTATTTGTGGACCTCACTAAGCCAGTTGACCTAGCTACACTCACTTTACACTTTAATGTCATCTCAGCCATAGGCATTATGGACAAAGCACCAGGGTGATGAAAATCCTTTATATCTAGCATAAATTTTCAGGTCAAAGGAGGGTCTTCCTTCTCAGAAAAAAACCCTCACTTAGAGGAATTCCTCGGAGATCAGTCCTCTCTTCACTCCTTTTCTATACCTTCATTAACAGACTTCTAACTGGCATTCCAATATATCCAATAATCTCAGATGTAGATGACATTGTTATTTACCACTTCAAAGCCATAATTAAAAAAATGGTCAAACAGGATATCGCCCATCTTGACACCAAGGCTATGCAAACTATAGTATGAGCAAACTAAAGCTCCATTATATGGTACCCAGCAAAACTAGCCATTATACCAACAGGCTAGGAAATCACATTACTTCTACCACTACTATTGAGAATAAGGTACCTAGTGATATAGCTAGAAAATAATTAAACTTGCAATATCTCATTGAAATGATGAAAGCAAAAATTAAAAATTACTTTGCTGAACTTGGAAAATTTCTTAGAATGGTACATCAATAGTTAGAAATGGGTTCCACAAGCAGAAATTCAGTATAGCCTCTTCCACTGTGTTGCTGTATCCCAGGAAAACTATCCAGCCTGCAGATAACCTCTAATATAATATGTCAGCTCATAATGTTTGCTTAATAACTAGAATGTCACTACATATCCTACAAGAAACAACAAGTGGTATCCTGTCTAGCAGAAAGATCTTCTCCTGGGGTCTTTTCCTTGCAAACTACTTAAATTACTCCCATTTGCCTTCTTCAAACAGGTAATCAATCTGTCTTCCCAGTATAACCTTAGGTCATTCCATCAAATATTGTATTACTCTGCACCCCTCACAGTAAACTTTCATGCACTAACAATAGCTTTAAAGTTCTAACCACCATACTTTGGCTATCCGTGCATGTCTCAATGAAAAGTAATGAGTCATGCCTTATTTTTTGAAACATCTGTTGAAAACTGTCAGAAACATGTTTCTAGGGTAACAGACCCCATAACTTCTCTAGTCACTTTTACTACCTCTATTGCTAAGCTCAGACAGAAAGCATTAATCAGAGATGTAAACTTTACATTTTAAAAACAAACCTAGCATTCTTGCCTATTATAGACTTGATAGTCTTTTTCTACTTATCATTGATTTAATTACCCTGAGTGTACTGGGTTTCTAATACATTGATGAGAATCAACCTCTTTCTCTAGTCAAGGGATGTATAGGATTCACGAAATTAGTATTTTTGAGTCTTTGAGACATTAGCCAAGACTGGTCTTCTCAGCACTCACAATGTCCCTAGAATTGCCTCATTCTGCAGTTCACATGGGGCTACATGTATTGCTTTTCTTTCACCTAATTTCTCTTTAAATCTGATAATGAATCAGTGTAGAGAGAGGTGTAGAGGTACCCATGGCTGTGGATGCCTGGTCAGATGTTAAGAACAGGGTGAGGCCACCATTAATGCACCTTGCCACTGTTGACATGCTGTGAAGTATATTAAATCTGTAATATTCAAATTTTATTTTATTATGTTCACTATTTTTTTTTATATTTATACTTGCATGGCGCTGAGTGCAGCAATGCCAAGCAGTGCTCATATACAGACAGCTGACACCTGCTACACATCCAAAACTAGAAAGCAGATGTAATCAATTCTCATAATTAATGCAATTATTTTGTTTCATTTTTTATTTTTTTACAATTTCTGTTTGAGCGTCAGGGCGTGGAGCGCCACGGAGCCAAGCACAACTTATACATACATGGCCAACACTTGCCAGACATCTAAAAATAGAAACTGAATGTAATTAATTATTTATTTAAAGCTTTGTTTATGTGTGTTTACATGTATTGCGCTGTGCGGCGCCATGCTCAGCAATGCTAACAGGCATCTCAGTAGTATATGTATGGGTTGGGAGGGTGGCCTAATGGTTAAGGTGTTTGCCTTACAAACACAAGGTGCGGGGTTCGAGTCTCACAAGGGATAATTGGCTAGGCTTAAAATGGCTCACAAGGGCAGTTAGCTTAGTACTAATCTATGAACCTATATGTGAAGGTATAGTGATTTTCATAAATAATATCAAAGAAGCTAAATGAGTAGAATTCCGGCTTCATGTTTAATTCAAACCATAGCAGGGAGAACATATTTATAATTTAAGAACAAAATTGTAAAATATGGCACTGCTGTGCTCCGCTGAGCTCTGCTGAGCTCTGCTCAGCCATGCTAAGCACCGCATAAACATGATAACAACTGCTGATGTTTGAGTGGTACTAAGCTTCGCTAAAACCACGATTGTGTGAGTTTTCGCACTGCTCAGATCTGCTTAGCTGGTTTGCGCTCTGCTAAGTGCACGCTCACCACTTTTTTGAATGTTGCTCAATGACAAGTAAGGGCGGGAAAACAGCCTATATTAAGCAGAAAAGGCGGGAATTCTGCAGCATTCTATGGAGTTCAATCAACTGTTGATATGGCAGGCAGTTCTGGTGAAGATGCGTGCTTTCAGGTGCAGAAATGAGGCATTCAGGAGTCCAGGGTTATGGTTGGGCTCCTTGTTAAAAAACATGAAGCCAGGCTGATACAGGGGGGATATCAGGGCTCAGAGTGTAAGGCAGAGGCATGGGACCATTTGGCCAGGGAACTCACTACTGGTATCCCTCTCACAGGTGAGCAGTGTCATCACCACCATGATGACATGAAAAGGGGAAAGAGGGGAACCTTGAACACCTGGGTCTAAGAAGTGAGAGCAGGGAAGGCCCCACAAGTATGTAAGTGTGTTTTCCACTGTCTTAACAAAATGCAGGTTGAATGTCTGCAAAACTGGTATGCATAATGGTGTGCTTCTCTCCCAACAGCTGCAGCTGAGAGGGCTCACAATGTCGAGTCCCATGCTAGGCACCTGGCCAGGTTGCGCCGTGAGTGTAGTGAGTACAGATGTATTATGCTAACTGTAGTGCAATAGGCATAAAAGCATAAAGCATTAACTGCAATAAAGTATATATAATAAAGTTTGTATTGCAATAAATGGGCAATTAGAGCTGCAGTGCAATAAATGAATAACAACTGTAGTTCAGTAAAAACAAGAAACAATACCAATAGCAGTAAGCAAAATGGTGTACAGCAGGAATGTGTTATCATAACCATTGTAGCAGTGCTGTATGCATTGATTCTTTTAGGTAAGGTTGCTGCAGTCAAGTATAACACTGTAATAGCTGTAGAATGCAAATTTAATGGCCTGCAAATTATATTGCTTAACATATAATACTTCTCAAGGCTGTCTCCTGGACAATATCAGTCACATAATGCTCTCTCTTCCACAGACTTCAGGTAATAAAGGTATATGGGTGAGGTAGCCCACTCCATGTGCAGATATTGTGTGTGGACTTCACAGATATTTCAAACCAATAACAATAAAATGGGTTCAATAGCATTGCTTATTCTAAAATAAAGCTATATTAATATATGCAGTATGGTTGTATTCCATGCATTTGTGTCCTACTGTCACTGCAGTCTGGTATAACACTGTAACAGTACTAGAATGCTAGAGGAATGCCCTTTAACTTGTATTGCTCAGGTCATAATATGGCTCCAGATGATCTCCAGGCAAGTATCAGTCACCTAGTAGTCAGCAGTAACTCAGTAGCTCAGCCTGTTAAATGGTTTGTATGCAGTACATTTTGACAAACACAGTCCTGGGTTCGAATCCAGTGGTATGTAGCACTACATTTTCAGTATCAGTCATGCAATGCTCACATTTTCTCTCTCCCCGGGAACACAAAAAAAATATGGGTGAGGTAGCCCTTTATTATGTGCAGATATTGTGTTTAGATCTCACAGAATGTTACAATCAATACCAAGAAATGTGTTCATCAGCATTGTTGATTCATAAATAAATCTGTGTAATCCCAGTATGGCTGTATCCCTTGCATATCTGTACTATATTGCTGCAGTCAAATGTTACATTATTCGCAGATGTCCCCTGCAGTCATAGCTATTGGGTTCTACTCCCATGCCTGTCAACTAAGGCATGACAGCTGTCTAGTTTACTTACTGTACACAAACATGCCTCTCAAGTGTCACAGTTTCTCATAATGTAATTAAAACTTCCTAATCCATCTGTCACATGATTACCAGATAAATTATTACTTGGAATGCAGTGTATTACTAAATCTGTTTACAGAACACCTTGGTAGTTATATATTATATGAAACTGTTCTGTGCAGTTGTATACCTGCATTTGGTAGTGGCTTGGCCCTTACTGTCCCATGCTATCAGCTTGAGAGGTATGTACTTGCTACAACAGCTATAGAAGAATTGTAGTCACTGTAATCACAACTGACAGTACACACCTGTAGAAGTATGTATTACGATTCAATATTAACATATTTTGTTAAAGTAACTGTTGTGTTGGCCTTATGGTTTACTTCACACAGGCATCCTGTTACACACTGACTGTTATGTTACTTAATGTTGTGTTGCACATAATATACATAAATATGTATTTGGATAATAAATACAATGTTCTATTCTGTTAATACCATTTATTTATTTTATTCTATATTTGTTTACCGGGATAGTTAGACTGGATACATGTACATTTTCAGCGGAGGCCTGGGTAGAAAAGCTCCATATAGACAAACTTACATAGATTACACAGACGTTAGCAAACAATTATAAAAACAAAGTGAATATATACAATGGCTTAGTAGTGTTCCCTAGTAGGGACTCACAATTCTCATGGACAGACACAATTAAAAGTAAGAGACATCAGATTGGAATCAGAGCTTGGTGACATAGTTACAAGTTTTGATAATTACAGAATATGCTTTCAGTTTATAACTTAATCGGGGTTGGTACATGGGCATAGACAATTCACTTTGAGATACTGTGAGGTTTTTTTTGAAGCGACTTTTGGAGGATTGTAGGGTTATATAGTTTGGCAACCAGATTTTGCCAACAAAGTTGTCAAACAAGGATTCACTAGCAGAGTTATTAGCTTTGTGGGTTTGGACCAGTAGTTTATCGGCTGACCATAGGGATCCCAGGTTGCTATATGGCTTAATAATATTTTAAAGCGAGAGGGTATCCTCAGGGTGGTACAAAATTTTGTGCACTATTAAGAGTTGATTGAATTGAATTAAGCTGGGCAGTTCTAGCCACTCTAGTTGTCTAAGGTTCTGGCAGAGGTGGGTTCTATAGGTGGAGCCAGTGGCAAATCTGGCAATATGATTGCAGCTATGGGACAGCTTACCTAGTTTGGATTTGTTGAGGTTTGAGAGTACAGGCAAGGCATATAAAAGAGCAGAGAGTAGGTGTGATCAGGCGATTGCAGTCCTAGCCAGTGGGGTTAAAAATGTCTTGTTTCTATACAGTGATCCAAGCTTCTTATTGATGGTCTGTATGGTTTTGTAGACCTGTAGGTCAAATTTGAGATTATTGTCTATGATAACCCCTAGCACTTTGGTGTGATGATCTGGGGAAATAGATGTGACAGAGAATGAAAGTGTGGTAGATCTACTAGTGGGGAAGAAGAGTAGAAGTTTAGTTTTATTGGGGTTCGGAAGTAGGCGTTGGTTGGTGAGCCAGTTCTTGATAGTGTTGAATGTATTTTGGGTTAAGGTTTGCAGTTCGGATGGGGAGGTTGCTGAGCAGATCAGAGTGGGATCATCTGCATATTGAATGCAGGTAGCTTTAGGGATAGCAGTGCGAAGATTGTTGATAAAAATAGAGAAGAGTAGCGGACCTAGTTTGGACCCTTGAGGGACACCAAGTGTGAGAGGTAGCTGGCTGAAGAGTTTGCCCTGCCATAGTACTGCCTGCTGTCTACCAGTCAGGTAGGACTGGAACCACTAGATAGCAGGCTTGTTGAGGAAAATAGATTTTAGCGAAAGAATGAGAAGTTCATGGTTGACCATGTCAAAGGCTTTTGATAGGTCAAGATAGATTGTAGAGGTTAGCCTATTGTCATTCCTGTTTTGGTTTATGGCAGTAGTAAAGGAAAGGAGGGCTGAGGTGGTGCTGTGGTATGGCCTGAAACCATGCTGGGAGTTGGATAGTAAGTTGTTCGATGTAAGGTATTGCATTAGCTGCTTGTGTACACATTTCTCCATTATTTTGACTAGTGGGAAAAGAATGGCAATGGGTCTATAGTTGGATAAGTCTGAGGAACTACCACCTTTATGGAGTGGGATAATGTGAGATATTTTCCAGAGGGAGGGGATAGCATTTTTGGATAAGGTTCTGTTGATGAGGATAGATATGAGATACGCAATGGCATCTGCAGCTATTTGTAGGTACTCTGCAGGGATGAGGTCAGCAGCGAGGGTGGTAGGTTTTAGTTTTTTTAGAAGTGTTTTGATAAAACTAGTGGATATTGGTTGGAAGTTAAATTTGGGGTGATTATTGGGTAGATTATGTGTGTGGTTTAAGTTAGATGGGGTTAGTTGACTTGCTAGGGATTGGATTGTTTCAGTGAAAAAGTTATTAAAGGTGCTAGCTATGGTCTCTGGGGAACTATGGGTGTAATTAGCTGGGGTTGGAGTGGTGGAATGACCTGGATGAAGTAGTGTTATTTTAGGAGATTTTGGTAGAAGCTTTTTTTATCCAGTAAAATAGACTGTTTTGTATCATTCCTTAGTTGACAATATTTTAGATGGTCAAGTGGGGCTTTAGTTGTTCTCCAGCTGGCCCAGGCTCTGTTTCTAGTTTTGATTTTATCTTTGGTATCTTTTGTGAGCCATGGTGCTGTATTTGATCTAGTCTTTATTGTACATGCTGGAGCATGGGACTCAAGGATACTTAGGAATTTAGTGTTAAATGATATATGGCCTCCTCTAATGTTAAATTTTTAGCTTTGACCAGTCAACTGCTTTTAATTCATTTTGGAATATAGCAGCATCAAAGTTTTTCCTGTTTCTGTTTTATACACTAACAATGGTTTGGTGATTACTAACTGTAACTTATTGCTATACCTCATTTATCAGAGCACATCAAGGTAGGCTGGTTCCTGCTGATTCCCCTACCTTGCCTCAACCAGCCATGGCACCAGGTCTCAGCACATCTTGGACACAGACCAGTGGTCTGCCTCTGCTGCCCCTGCACTATCTGTGGTGTCAGGTAGTACCGACTTATGGGACAGGGATGGGGCCCCCTCTGAGAGCCATGGGAAAGGGGAAGATGTCAACCGGGATGAGCTGCTGGTCCTGGTGTTCAGGATAGTCCACTTTGGATATAACTGCTGTCTGCACCGGATTGAAGACATGCTGGATAATCTTGTGGGGCAGCCTCTCCCTGGTGCCCAGGATCCAGCACAGCCACACTCGGGGCAGTGAAGGAGCAGTACCGACAGTCCCATGGATGGGGATGTGAATCATGCTGCTGCCATCTGGAGGCAAATGGGACTCAGATTCCACAACACCCTCCTTATCCAAGGTGTTCACCCCCTCATGTATCGAGCACCATCCATGTCTGCTGTCTTGTCTGTCTTGTCTGCTTGCAAATGCATCCTCACCTACCCAACTTACCTACCACACACGTCCCAATGTTCCTTTCCAACATTCCACTGCCACCTTAAAAAAATGGGCACCTGTCCCAAAAAAAAATATCTTCCCATACATAGCTCTCAATTTTGCACACATGTCCACTGGACACACGTAGTTTGGTCCAATTGCCTTGACAACACAGTTGTGTTGTCCTCACCCCTCTCTCTTAGGTGGAAAGTTCAAAGTCATGTACAAATTCTGTCAAAGGGCACAGTTGCTGTACCCTTCCTATACCCTTCCTGTACATCCCTGCCTGCCTTTCACTATGTTTTTCCCTCTGCTTGCCCCAATTTCACCACTTTCCTATCTCCCCATTTTTCTTTTCTTTATATTTTTTTAGCATGGCACTGAGCAATGCACCACATCATGCAGCTTTGCTTAGCTCAGCTAATCAGAGCTATAATGACTATATGTGTTTATGACATTATAGTTCACATGTACAAAATAAACACCTCTGCCATGTTTTGAATGCGAGCCTATCACAATGAGAGCACACTGTATTAACCTGCCATGCCACAAAACTCTTTATTAAAACAGGTGCTTTAAACAAAACATAGTAATTGCCAGTTACAGTCATTAGGCATGTTTCAGCAGAACTGCTTGTCGCACCTTGCCAAGCAAACTGGAATTAAAAGTAATGGAATAAATGGGAGTATACCTTGGACTCTGGTGCAATAGTACACCACTAGACATCCAAATAAATGATTATGGATGTAAGTGATGCCTGTGATAGCAGGTAAATGTGCCCTTTTATCAGCAGCACATAGAAAGACATCTGCTAATGCATCAATGGCAAAGTACATGTACAGCTGGGACAATGGTGCAGAAATACAGCCATATAAAGCCATGCACATATTAATGGATGTGGAAAATGTTTGTCACAGCCTGTATGTGTGCACATATATCTTGCAAATACACCTGCTTTAGCAGTGAGTGAGAAGTTCAACCTGTTAAATTCCTTGCATACAGTACATTTGCCACACACAGTCCTGGGTTCAAATCCAGTGTTGTGTTGCATTTCATTTACATTATTGTGAAGACAGTAATTAGTGAATTACACATGCACTCTTTATCCACACAAATCACTGCAAATGTAATAACTGTTTTTCCGTGCTGGAAGTCACAGGTCTGCAGGTAGGGACACACATCACATATTAGTATAGCATAACTATATGTTGCTTAGTACTCTGTTATTGACACAGTTGCCTAGCATACATACCAAAAACATATGCCTTACAGAGCCTGGGCCAGCTGGAGAACAACTAAAGCCCCACTTGACCATCTTAAATCTCACCCTGGCTTTGTCTCTACAACAAGGCTGACATAGCTGACACAGGTACACCTATAGCTTGTTGTCCTCTAAAGTGTTCACACTCTCTATGTCCATTAACTGCAGCAGCTGCTGTAGCCTGTGGTGCACACAGCTCTATGTAAAGGTTTCTGCTACAGACCTCTGTGATGATGTAGTCTCCTCACCCCAGTAATGTCCATCTCAACAGCTAATAAAGGGGCCCTGGTCTACATGAAGGCCTTATATATTGCACAATGCTTGTATGTCATTGGTTAATGATAGTGCAATTCAGCTGGTTAGGCTGTAATTAGCATATCAGAGCCACATATTGGTTTACAGGCAATTACCTGCTAATGAGAAGCATGTTAAAAATGCAAGCTGCTAGCTATGGGGAAACAATCTTTATGAGACTTTCTCACACAGAACACACCTTTGTGAAATATTATCAGATGTGATTTTCAGCAGAGGAGTGCTGTATTCCAGCAGGTATGTAACTGTTTTTTTTTGTGTATAACAAGATGCAGATGGGAGAATAGAGGTATGGGGAATAGGGATTACAGCAGTAAGCCTGTCTTAGACCTGTGGTATTGACATGTCATTGATACCCTGCTGTCTTACACCTACAGGGGATATACAATACATCAGGGTTGCATTGTCTTTTGTCATTGTGGCACACTGATGTTGTTGGACTGTCTCTATATAGAGGTTTTAATAGCATACTGCTATTTGTCTGGCACTGGTCTTATGACATATTATTGAGTGGTTGGCCTTAGGGGACACACCATAGTGGACCAGAGTGTCAGGTGTATGATCATACAGCAAAATCACTCATGGCACACAGAGAAATACCTCAGTAGTGATACTATCACTGTTGTACCCACACACGTAGCATGTTGTCACACTGTGGGGTATGACATGGGTTAGCAAGTAGTGGATAGTGCCGATCATTTTGTTCTTGCTGTATCTGTACATAGTAGACGTCCATGTATCTGATCCTGTATTGTGTTTCCCTTTTGTTGCCTATAGGAATAATGTATCATAGATTCCATGCCCCCTTCTCAGATGCAGAGAATGAACTAATGCTTGAAGGATTATGCCAGCATCACCACACCCTTCTATCCAGGGGAGGCATAACAGGTAACAGCGGGCTGCATTGTGGGCAGATCTTGACCGCAATGTGAATGCCAGTGGCCACCAGGAGAGGACATTTGAGCAGGTTCGACACCGTGCTACAGACATGGTGAATGCTGCATGACAAAGGACAGCTGATGTAGCCAGGGACCATGCTGTCACAGGTGGAGGGCCTGCAGTGGAACAACTACTCATGGCCACTGAGGAATTCCTGGTGAACCTAGGGACACACAACAGTTCCCAGGCATTCATCACACCATACATCATAGAGGTGGGTGCCACAGTGTCTACAGCAGAGGAGCGTGCAGGTAAGTTTACTGTGATCACCATTGTAATACTGCACCACTCAGTCTGTCAGGCTGTACATACCTTTACGTGGGTGTCAGGTCAATGTGCTTGGGGGGATGGGGTTTAAGCTCAGTTGTGCAATCACACTCAGAATGCCATCAATACATCAAGTAACACAGAAGGTACTGTATATGTGAGATATATGCAGGTATTACCTTGTTGTGCTGCAACATGCATTGGTACTGAAATTACCTCACCCTCACCTTTTTACAGGTCCATCAGGAGTTGTCCAAGGCCATGGTCCTGCTTCTGGTAAGCTTGATAATGCTTTGTTATGGACTATATATATATATATATATATATATATATATATATATATATATATATGCTATTAACGTTAAGGGCCATAATAATGCCCTATCTACACCTAATGTTGTATGTAACCAGAGTAGAATGCTTGTATGTTACAGTCTGGAACATTTACCTACGGTTGTGAGAGTGGGTAATCACAGGAGTGTAGTTGAACAAACAGAAACACTTTTGCAGTTATAATTAAGAGTGAATAAGCCTCCTGTGTTATATGAGGCAAGTAATCTGACATGCCTTTTAAAAACCAAAAGGTTGATGGTACATACTTTAGGCATTGAAACATGTATTTCTATTTATTTGTTAAGATAGGTGTAATGGGCTTTATGTGTTTTTTTATCAAGTATAGTGTCATATTGCATACCTGAAAGGTAAAGTGCACTGGTTAAGTTTCACTTGAGTTACCTGACCTGCTTGTTATAAAGGCCTTAAGTCGAATGTGTATGTTGTTATAAGGAAGTCTGTTGTGCATGAAAGTGGAGATGAGAAGATGTGAGACTGGTAATGCAGTTGTAGATCCCCATTATTATGGGTCTTTGCGCATTTTCCATACATAATAGTGCAGGTAGTAATGTACTGCTTTTGTGTTGGTTTTTACAGGTGACCAGGGGGATTTGGGTTCTCCCCCACACAACCTGATGTCAGTATCCCTCCAGACTCTGATGATGATGCTGGCCACAATGAAACATGGGTGGGGTTGTCAGGGGCATAATCTGTCCTAGAGGTTGACATACCTCTTCCTCCCCCATTGTCACTGCATAAAATCAGTACGCCCACACATACTCAGTCCCCAGAGATCACAGAAATTGAACAGTCAGAGGGTGGAGACATTGAACAGGACAGTGTGGCAACTATGGCTTCAGTGAGTGTAGACACTGGCCATAGCCAGAGAGCTGGTGAAGTCCCACACAGGTGAATTGATAGGGATGCTAGTAGGAGGACTGCTGTCCATCCACCATCAGTGCAGGTGTCACATCATGGGTCATTCGGCACATGTTTCGGGCCATCATGGAGGCACAGGCACATTTTGAATGGAACACCAGATGTATGCTTAGAGTTATGGATGCAGCACAGTCTGACATCTGTGACTGCCTCCACCCATTGGGGACACCCTGGATCAGTTCACTGATGCAGTGGACAGACAGTGGGCTGAGACAATGTCTGTCTTGGACCGCACATTGTCTGTGCTGGAACGTGTGGTTGTAGTAGGGCCGTAGACCCGTAGGTCAGCAAAACCATCTGCTGAGAGTCCATGTGGCTGTGCACAGTTACACTCCTGTAGTGGCACTACATCCAGCGCTACAGAGGGGAGTATGCTGTCCACACCACAATGTGGCAGGCCATGGGTTTGTGGTCCTGGGTGGTCCCCTGAGGGACACAGTCCCAGCAGACAGCAGTCACCATCAGTTACTAGCACCGCGTCTGACCATGGGTATGGTGGTGTCAGTGCAACTCCTGGCAAAGCCAGTTCACATGTTCAGGGCTGGAGACAGTGAACTGTCAACTCTACCATGTATGGTCCAAAGCTGTGCAACATACATACGTGTAGGGCTAGCACTGAGCTTGACTGTATATATGCACACACGCACACACCACTATCACATGCAGGTTACTTACGGACACACACTCCACTTCTTCATGATCCATCTAACCTGCTCCCCTTCCTGACTCACACATATGCTGTCAAAAGTTTAGGCCAGTCTAGGCCTCCAGCATGCCCACATTAGACTCTGTACAAGTGGTGATGCCTATGCCACATCCCTGTCATCCTTCCCATTGATGCAGGGAAAGGAAGCAATGTGTCTGATGCACAGGGTGACTATATTGCTTGACATGTACTTGTGTACTGCAGTATTGTTTTTCCATGCCTCTTGTAGTAGTCACCAACATATACTGTATGCTGGTATGTGTCATGAGTACGCAGCATACCTTTGTGTACCTTATGTTGTATGATGTTGTACAGGTGGTATTGTTACACAATGACAGGTATGTCATGGACCTGTGCATGTTTCTGTTCCAGGAGTCTGAGGGGATAACCTATGGACACACAGCGGCAGTAAAGTAGCACAGGGTGGCATGGCAGCACACCAGAAATATGACATCAGCAAGGTACAGCAATATAGGTGCATGGCTCCATAGGTTTATATGTGTACGGCAGTCTAACAAGAACAATGGCAGCAGTCAGTGTACTCATGCATTCATAATTTGTGATAAGGACCACTGTCCCTGATATGTGCTACCTGTGTTTTTAGAACTTACACATCTACAAGCTGTGGTGATGGTGTGTACTCATCTACAAATATCCTGTGTCCAGTTCAGACAGTTGGCCAACATCAGTTATGATTGTCGTGTTCTGCATCCCATTGTGTAACCTGCACATGGTGTGTGTCATAGAAGATGTGTGCTTTACATGCATGGGGGGGCCTGTTTCATGTAGGGAGTATTGTGTGTGTGTTATGTAGCAGTCTCCCCAGTATGTACTATATATACCACATTGATGGTATAGATGTGTAGAACATGTGAGACGTGTTACTCCTGTCATGGCAATGCAGGAGGTACATGGTGGGATCTGACACCTCCCTGTATGGGGACATGCACATCCTCTTCAAAGCATCTAGGAGACAGACTAAATTTGTACAGTCATGACATGGACTACATAGGAAATGTTATCTACACTGTGTATTAGTGTACCATGGCACCTGTGTGGCTGCTACAGTTGTATGATATGCCTGTGTAGTGACATGGTAAGGGTGCCATTGCACACAATGATAGGTGTGTTGGCTGCCACAGTCAGTATAGCAGTGATAGTCTGACAGTTACATCCAAAACCTGTCGTAAAGGTGGTATAACAGTGACTGCATCCCCACATCCTAACGAACAGTGACTATCAAAGGGTACATCACAGTGTGTCCATACCTTCATGTGTAATGGCTCGTGTGTGTAGTGTGCAGACACTAAAATATTGTGGTGGGGTTAATGATATCCCACAGGGTAGTATCATGCAGTGGTTGGTATGTCGTCTGTGTCAATGACTCAGACAACTGACTGTGTCATAGGCCATCCTGGATAATGGTTGGGTCTGTGTTGGAGTCAGTGATGGCTTCCAATATGCAAATACCTGCTAATGTATCAGTCAGAGGTCACTGACAGTGGCTTTAACTGCAGGGAGGGAATACCTAGATAGGGCATGCCATTAATGGTGGATGGCGAATCCCACTGGTGAGTGGCATCAGTGCAGTGTAGGTCTCCTAATGCTATGTTCCCAGGGTACAGGTGTCAGAACATGCCTATAGAATCAGCTGACATACCACTCTGAACATGATGTACACATATTCCAGCATGGCCTGCTGCCCTAATGTATACATAAACATTGTCAGGCCAAGGATGGTGGAGTGAGACTGCTGTCCGACATCCATCCCATACTATAACATTCATAGCATTCCACTGGTCACAGTCGATAGGCATGATCTGGC
Source organism: Protopterus annectens (assembly GCF_019279795.1). Classification (NCBI taxonomy): domain Eukaryota; kingdom Metazoa; phylum Chordata; order Ceratodontiformes; family Protopteridae; genus Protopterus; species Protopterus annectens. The sequence goes on along the minus strand of NC_056726.1, from coordinate 673,243,735 downwards.
ATAGAGCAACATTAACAGTGTTTGGCCCAGTGTCAGTAGGTGTATAACAGTGTTAGTGCTGGTATCCAATGCTAACCCCTATCATGGCATTTCAGGTGACATGGCTCAGAGATCTGTGGACACCGCTTGGCACTACATGCTAGTTGTTCTCTGTGCAAGTAAGTATTGCAGTTACATCCATCATGTTGCATGGTGAGAGGCATGCTATATGTCTGTACACTCCACAGACAAACATGTTAGGGTAGTGTAAAATGTGCACACTGTGTGTTTTACTGGTGCTGTGTCTCCCTTGTCTACATCATGTTCCAGGTCCGTACCTACACTGTCCTGTGACATCCCCACATGGGTAATCGACATATAGCATCATGTGTGTAGCAATATGGGTGACCACTACAGCCTTCACAATGTGAGGTCCACCCTGGTGGGATCTGGTCACATGACAGTCTCCTTAGAAATAACAGCATGTACCCCCTTGCAGGCAATACAGACATATATGCCAAGAAAGCCATTTATATCCTCCTATGGGATGCTTGACATAGTGTGACTGTACCTACTCCTTCAAATGGGACCAGCATGCCTACAGAGCTCTATACCCATACATTATGTCATCAGCATTACAATTGCATGAACTTAGCTGTACAGAACAGGAGGGACACAGGCTCATCATGGCTCAGCACATCTGACTGGTGGACAAGTGCCATTAGCAGGCTGTGCAATATCAGGTGAATATTGCAGTGTGACATTTGGGGTGGGGGTGCCACCTCCAGCATGATGGCACAACCTGCTCAGGTAACAGCAGCACATAGTGTTGTTGTGATGTTTTGTAGACACAGTAAGTGACACCTGTCACCACTCACACAAAGCAGGACCAGAAGACACAATGTATCGACATGTGTAATCCCAAAGGACAGGCCGAGACAGTCACTGAGCATAGACATCATGATGCCACATAAGATGGATTTGTACTCATAGCTAACCTGTACTCCCACACTATCTGCATCATGTACAATCCGTAGTCCTCACCACATGTGACACATGACATTTCTACAACCTGTCCCATAACTGCCATATTTACAGAGCAGTTTGTAACTGGCCACATAATGGAAAGCACATAGCATCTATTGCACATAGGTTCATAGGTTCATAGGTTGGTACTAGGCTATTGGCCCCAAGGCCTATGCAAGCCTAGCCATAACAATTCCCTGGAAATTTTTTCCCACAATATTTACTTCTCTGGGGCCCTGTCTAGCAGGGTGACTGACATGGTCCCTGGGATGAATTTCCTATCTCTCATCCAATCATCAAGGTTCCTTTTGAAGAGAGCCAATGAGGTGCTCTGCTTGACATGTATGGGCAGTCTATTCCAGAGTATGGGGAGTCTCTGGGTCAGGAACCTATCCCTCCAGCATGTTTTGTTCATTGTGATGATAAGGTTTAGATCCCTGGAGCGTGTGGCTCTGAGGGATTGGGATTTCTTTAAGTGGAGCATGTCCAACAGCTCAGGGTTTGATATGGCCTTGTATGTTAAGCAGAGATTGCCTCTGAGTAGACGATATGCCACAGAGTATAGCTGGAGTTTTTTTAGATGGTCAGCATATGGCATCTGCTTTAGGCCTGTGATTGTTTTAGTGAGGTATTTCTGTGGCCTTTCCAGCTGTTGCAGAAGTCTTCTGAGGTACATACCAAATGGGGCTTTATACTCTATAATGGGTCTAATGAGGGATGAGTACAGTGGGACAATGTCCTCCTTTTTTCTGGATGAAAAGCCCTTAGTGATGAGGTGTGCCACGTAGAAGTATTTCCTGACTGTTGTGGCGATGTGGTTATCGAAAGTGAGACCACTGTCCACTTGTGTCCCTAAGTCTCTCATCACACTTTTGATGTTTAGTGTCCTGCCACCTATGTGGTAGTTCATGGGTACATGTTTTTTTCCAAAGGGGATGACTATACATTTCTTGGCATTAAGCTTGAGCCCATGGTTCTGGCACCAGGCATCTGTTTCTGCAAGGCCCTTTTGTAGAATATCCACATCATTTGGGGATTCAATAATGGCTCCCAGTTTGCAGTCATCTGCAAACTTTGTTAGCCAGAGTCCCTTAGTGTTGGCCTGTACTTCAGAGAAGTAGATGCCAAACAAGAGTGGTCCCAGGACTAAACCCTGTGGCACTCCATTTGTCACTTGTCTGGAGCTGGATTTGGAGTCGGCTACTTTTACACTCTGGGTTCTGTCAGTAAGCCAATTGGCAGCCCATCGAGTGACATAGGGATTTATGTCCAGCTTAGTAAGTTTATCTATGATTCCAGAGTGGGGGATGGTGTCGAAGGCCTTGTTGAGGTCCAGATAGGCTGTGTGGACATCCTTACCCTCGTCCACAGCTCTGGAGACCGATTCAATGAAGTCAATCAGATTCAGGAGACAAGATTGGCCCTTCACAAACCCAAACTGGGTGGGGTCCAGTGTCTGGAGGTTGCTAATGTCTTTGTTTATAAGTTCCATGATAATGCGTTCTATGCCCTTGCAGATCAGGCTTGTCAGACTGATGGGACGGTAGTTCCCGGGATCCAAGGTGGATCTTCCCTTGTGGAGTGGGATAACTGTAGCTGTGAGCCACTCAGTGGGCACGAAGCCTGAGGTAAGGCTATGATTAAACATGACACTTAGGTGGGGTGCCAGTTCATTTTGTAGTTCATGTAGTACACAGCCTGGGATGTCATTTGGTCCCATGGATGCTGTATTCTTAGCTTTGGAGAGTGCTGTTTCTACCTGTGTGGCTGTGATTATTGGAATTTGGCAATATTTTGGTATTGAGATGGGCCCTTTAGGGGGTGAGAGGGGAGTGAAGTTGGCACTAAATTGATCTGCCAGGATATTGGCAATATCCTTGGGATCAGTATATTTAATGCCATTCTGTTGTAGCTCAGAGCAGATCTGAGCATTGCCATTTAGATTCTTGACATAACTATAGAATGCCTTGTGGTTGTCTTTGGAATCTTTGGCAATTTTATTTTAGTAACTAGCTTTTGAGAATTTTATGAGGGATCTCAGCTTCTTACTGAGGCTGGTGAGGGAGTTTTTTGCATCCTGGGATTTTCCTCTTTTCTGCAACAGTTTCTTCCTTCTGTTGTATAGTTTGTTTATAGCAGGGGACCACCAGATTGGCTTCCTTTTTTTGGAGAAGAGCATCTTGGTTCTATTTGGGATGGCACGATTCATGCACGAGTGGATGTGCTCGTACAGTGCCTTAGTGTAGGATTCTGCAGTCGAACTTCCAGATCCTGTCTGTGTGGGTGTTGTGAAGTTTGTCACTTCTGACTTCAGTAGCATGAAGTTGGCTTTGGAGAAGTTTTTTAAGGAGGTTTCCTTACTGGGGAGTGGGATGTGGATGTCAAGGGTGATTTGCTTATGGTCAGACCTGACCAATGAGGGGGTGACCACTGGTGTGGAGCATCTATCTCCCATGTTGGCAATGACCAGGTCTAGGATATTGGAGCCCCTGGTGGGACAATGGATTAGTTGATCCAGGGAGTTGGAATTTATGAATTCCAAGAACTGTTGGGAAAAGAAGTTGGTACCTGAGTAGTTTTCCCAATTAATGGCATGGTAGTTTAAATCACCTAGTATTAGGGTGTTTGGTTGTATCTTAATACTTTCCAGTATGTTTAGGAAGGTGTAGTGAGAATCTTGGGATATGGTGGGGGATCAGTAGCAAGCTACAATTTGGATTGCAGTCTTACTTAGTGTTAGTTGCACCTGGAGAATTTCAGATGCATTGTGTTGGGCAAATAGCCTGGAGGCGTGAATATCCTTGGTGAATATGGACACTCCTCCACCTTTAGTGTTTTGGTCTTGGTTTTGTGGCCGAAAAGTGTGGTAAGAATTGTAGCCTGGTATTGTAGGGGTGCTCTCTGGAGCCTTGAACCAGGTCTCAGTCAGTGCACAGATATCGATGTTCTCCATTTTTAGGAGTGCCTCGAGAAAGTGCATTTTGAGGTTTAGACTTCTAGCATTGAGTAGCATTACCTTCAGATTTTGCATGCTTGTATCTGTTACGGTGGTGGTTTTATCCTTTGAACCTTGCCTAAAAAAGGCACTATAGGGGTGACAAGAGCTTTAGCCAGTAACCTGAATCCCAGGGGTGGCAGGTGCAGACCATCTCTGGCAAAGCATCGTGATTTGTTGATCATGTCTTCCCAGGCAGACAAATACTGGATCCCCTTTGAATGACACCAGAAGCTTAGCCAATTGTTGAAGTCAATCATTTTGTCCTTATACTGTGGTATAATTCTGGGCAAAGGCAGGATGCTACTCAGGGCTAGGGTCATACCTGCCTGGGTCACATGATCCAAGAGCTCTTCATGTCTCTTTTCATGTAGTCCAGGGAGGTATGTCTCAAGTCATTTACTCCAGCATGGACAATGACAGAGTCGTATTTGTACTTGTTGTGGAGTGACTTGAGTGCATGCATTATGTGGTGGCTCCTGGCACCCGACAGGCAGCTGACTGTAATTTTCTCCTTGTTCAGCCTGATGAGTGGGACATCAGTGTGCCTGACTATAGAGTCACCTATGACTAAAGTGTTGGGTACATTGTCTTGCCTTAGGGGCTGTTGTTGGGTGGCACACTGGTGTTGTGAGTTATGTGTCACTTTGGTTGTGACTGGTGTTTGTTTGCGTTTCGGCTTCAGAGGTCCTTGTTGCTTGGGCAGGTTAATGTTAAGGGCCTCCACATATGTGGGTTTAGTGTTGCTATGTGTGGGAGTTGATGGTGTGGGTTTTGAAGGGCTATGAGTTGCTAGAGGTGTAATGCAGGTGTTAGCCTTCTTCTCTTGACTGTCTAGCACAATCTTGACCGGAGAGAGCTTTGCTTCCAGTTTGGCTATGTAAGTGCATCTCTCGCAGGTTGTAGTGTTGGGTGGTAGGAGGAGAGGATTGTCTGTATACATGAGGCAGTTGCTGCATTGCCCCAGTATGCCCAGATTCACTAGGTGGACAGGAGAAACCACCGGAAGCTGACCGTCCATGGTGATGCCTACCTGCAATCTGTCAAGGGTTACTAACACCATTGGGAAGCCCTTGCATTCATACTGACACCACTATCTGCACACCAGCTGAGTGGACTATGGCACCTGTTCTACCCTTGCACAGAGGTGGTGCATCCACTGACCAACATAACCATACAACTCTCTGTGTAACTATCCATAACTTTATGCCCGTAGGGGCGATCATCATGGAGCTGATCAGCACTCATATCTGTGGTGTAAACATGTTTGAGTGTACACACTTTGGATGTGTGACAGGGGGTGCATGACTGTAACACATGGTATACATTTCCAAGCCAGTCAGTAGGGACATGTGTGAGGGTACATCAGGCTGAACAACCCTCAGACTGTGCTAAACCATCTGACTATACCACCCATTCAGGCAACATATACAAAGCACCCATGTAAGCATCCATGATACTGTCATTGTAGGGCTCATTACGTGGTCCACTGATGGCAGACATGCACAACATAGGGACATCCATTGCCAATATCTGATCTTTAAGCAGCAGTGCTCAACAGGGCACAGTCCTGGGTCCTCTACTGCTTGGACTGCATGTCACCACAGTATACATAAGTACTGAATGACTGTGGCTAACAATGTTGGCTGTTGCCTGCTAATTGTGAGCACTCATAGAGTCTCTGTGTTATGTCAGTATCCTGCAAGAGGGTATTGCAAACACATGCCTGTTGACATATTAATGGCCATAATCTCCAAGTGAATATATATGTAGTATCATTACTGTAAGGTAGACCTATGTCCGCAGTTAGTAGCACATCAGTCCAAACATGTGATGTACATACCCAGGGTTGAAAAGTGGGCACACAGACCTGGCCACACAGGTTTACACTTAATGTGCATCAGATCAGCATGTCTCTACAGTGGTATGGCAGGAGTCATATGGCATAACTGAGGCCACAGTCATCAGTAAGTGACATACTCATTGCCACCACATACTCTTCCCACAACATGACAATATCTGACTCCAATGGCCATTTGTTGATGTACCTTATCAAGCTGCACTGGCACTTGCACACAACAGTATGGTCCCTCACAAGACCACTACACATCTTCAGTATGTGCTCGCTGTTGTTCATCTGCAATGGGTGTCATTGCCACCTGTGGCATATAGTCTACTTAGAGGTGCTCTGTGCCTTGCATACAGGGCAAGCTGTGACCTTTCTTGAGTGCATATGCTGCCTATCTGTAGGGAGCATAGTAGATGGATGACTTACTTTACTGACATTAATCTATGTGACATAAGTACTACATGGTTGTGGGAGACATTTCTCTAGCAGACATAAACACACCCTTGAAACAGACCCTGCCTAGTGGTACACAGAACACCTCAGTGCACCTCAGCACATGCCATCTGTTTGTTTGGCTGGGTGACCATCATCTCAACACTTGGGATCTGCCTGAGCCCCTCTTGGACTGGGGCAATATGTGCTGATCCTGTACCGAGAGGTATACAGATGCCTCTGATTGTGAGGGCTGAATGGCCATTATGCTAGTTAAGTGCACATGTCCTATGGCTCCATAACATGATGTATAATGTTGTAACAGCCTCACACACAAACACGGCCACATTCAGGCTATCACCACTTACACTCACTGCATACAGGACATGCCAAGCACACACATAGTGCAAGCTGGCTGTATGTAGATTAGAACACTTACCTATTTACTGGTACACACTACAGATCACAAGATCCAATGCACGTAACACACCTCATGTCTGCTAGTACTATCCGTTTAGAACATATAATGCTTGTTGATATCAGCAAGCCTAGTTGTGGCCAGTCATTTGGGGGGTGCACATCACCCACTACAAATAAGATAATGTAAAACCCTACCTATGTCTAAGTTACAAAGGTTATCATACATATGCTATATGGATGTACACACACACAAAGTTGGATAGAGTGAGATTAGATCCCCTACCTATCTAAGTTTATACACTATAGATCACAGCACTTATCACATGTGCCATGGCTTATGTCTGATATTACACTGTCAGCTGGTAGTCTTAAGGTGGTTGACATCATCAGGCTTTGTAGAAGAGTGCAGGTTGGAAGCCAGCGGCAAGTTATGCACCCAAAAAGTGCAACACCATTACAGATGGATAGCCCATGAGGGCACATCCGTTGTTTTGCTGGAGCATATGTATATACACACACACACACACACACACACACACACACACACACACACACACACACACACACAGACACCAAGTAGGCTGGAGTGAATTTAGAACCCTACCTATCTTTGCTTATACACTATAGATCACAGTACTTATCACATGTGCCACGGCTTACATCTGATACTAAACTGTCAGCTGGTAGTCTTAAGGTGGCTGACATCATCAGGCTTTCTAAAAAAGAGCAGTTTGGAAGCCAGTGGCAAGTTATGGGCCCACAAAGTGCATGACCATTGCCGATGGATAGCCCATGAGGGCATGTCCATTGTTTTGCTGGGGTATATGTGCACACACACACACACACACACACACACACACACACACACACACACACACACACACAAACACCAAGTGGGCTGGAGTGAGATTAGCATCCCTACCTATCTAGGCTTATACACTATAGATCACAGTACATATTGCATGTGTCACAGGTTAAGTCTGTTGTGGAAACAAGCACCTCATAGGTAAACAAAGCTTAGAAGTTAGTACACCTACACACACACACCCCCCCCCAGACATGCATGCTCAGCCTGGTGGCACACCATGCAAACAGGCGCAGCTAAGCTCCAATCAGCACAGCAGTTAGTGGACACACCCTCTCCTGATGTCAGCTACCTCCTCTGTGGACACCAACATGGTTCTCTGCCTACAAGGAAGGGATCTGTGGACACAATTACCCCGTTATGCTATTCAGTAACTCCATCTCATTTGCAAAGGGATCCATGCTCACAACCTGGATACTACACACTTCCAACCCCTACCACATTAGCAACAGCACCAATGCACCATTGTAGATACTCCACTCAGGGTTTTGCAATACATTTCTGTCTCAAAATATTAATTTTGTTTTTTCCACTTTTTTTTTATAAGGTATATTTGCACACTGAGGCGTGCCACGCAAACATGCCCAGATTATTTAAAAAATTGTTTTAACATATTTTTTGGAACTTTTGGGACACGCAAAGGATAGTTTCACTCATATCTGTGTATGGTATGCCATTTCTGTCTGTCTGTCTGTATTTTTATAGCCCCTTTTGTCTATCTACATTCATGTACACAGAATTTTTCCATGTACACTACGGATACGGACACAGGGTCTGCAGGGCTACTTATCTGCTTTCTGGATTGTTCTACCTGCCTCATTTGCATGAGTTCACCTGCTTATGAAGTGATTTGCATATCACAGAACTTCCAGTGCTGGTGTATGCATGTGCGCCACCCAGCTGTGCTTATTGGATCGGAAATATACCTACCTTCATGTAACCACCATGGCATGATGCCTACATAGTTAAAAGACCGTGTAGGCTTTATTAAATTCCCCCCAGAGTGTGTGTGTGTGTGTGTGTGTGTGTGTGTGTGTGTGTGTGTGTGTGTGTGTGTGTGTGTGTGTGTGTGTGTGTGTGTGTGTGTGTGTGTGTGTGTGTATGTATGTGTGATGAATCTGAATATTTTTTGATTTAATTATGGGATCGGCTAATCTGCCAGGCAAATGAGGTCATCATGTTTATTTTCTGCAATTATCAGGGGTAGAAGGAATTGCTTTGTCTATACCAACAACACGTTTCTTGCTACTAAAAACAATTACCACAGTACATTTCTAAAAATTTAACTATGGAGATATATATATAGAGAGAGAGAGAGGGTGTGGTGATTGAGCCAAACAACTAATGGGGTCCCAAAGTGGTTACTGTAATCTGCATTCCAGAACCATAGCTGAAAAAAGTTCTTTACTTCGAGATGAAAAAAAAAAACTGTCTGCCCTGCTTGTAACTGTAGCAAGCTGCTTGCTACAACTGGAACAAATCTTGCAACAATCTAAGTATCACACCCTAAGCAGCTGCTAGAGTACATGCAGTACCATCAGTACTATACTACTGCATCATTGTCATATGCCAGTCATGACACCACCCCCTCCCAGATATCTTCAGGAGCAAAGAAAGAAAATATGATTTTTATTGTGGTGCTGCGATAGCGACTAGGACATTGTCCTGTTCGATTCTCAGCTAGAGCGTCTTCTGTGTGGAGACATGCATGAATGGGCGTACCTTCGTTGAAGGTTGTGTGTCCGGGCCGGCAACTCAGCATGTAAAAATCTACTGCCAATCATTAGCGGACCGGAGTTTCGCTGTGGCGACCCCTAACCGGGAAAAGCCGAAAGACACAACAACAACAACATCATGTGTTTGTTGGTATTTTTGGAGTGATGTGATAGTATTTTTGCTTTTGATTTGTGATAATGTGATTAGTCAGTATATGCCCAAAAATAACAATTTGACTGCAGTAACATGCTACTGCATGTAAAAGAAGCGTTACTAAAGAAACAAAACTTGTAAAAAAATGTCAAACCAAACCAGTGATTAAAAAATTCACCAGTGCTTGTTTGTAGAACACATGATCTGCATACAGCAGCTTTGTTAAAAAGTCCCCTCCATCCTGTTTGCTGATGTAGTCCATCATAACTATGTACAAGAGTGGACTCAAAGCTGAGCCCTGATGCACAACACTTCCAATAGAAATTCATCTACATCCCTCTCGGCTGTCCCTGATTTTGCAGAAAGTACCTGATTTTTTGTCATATTTTTGTCCTGTATCTCATATTCTTTTATTTTTCTGATAAATTACTGAGTAATGCCAGACATTAGAGTTTCATACTTCTTATTGTTCAGAAAATGCATCACTTGTGACATTGATAAACATACAGTTATATAAACGTAATCAAACCATATTAACAAGTTCACATTTACAAACATTATAGATTAAATATAATGTTATACATCATATAATCTGAGCTGCATTACATAAATTGTTAAATCCCTGTCTTCTCTTAAATCTCATTCCTCCTACAAATCATTTTTCTTCATGCATTGCTCCCACAATTTCCATATTTTTCTATGTAATTTATCCCTAATATTTTTCTACAGATCATACTTCCTCTTCTTTTATCTCTGTTCCTATATTCACTACTTCAAGTATACTTGATTTTGATTTTGATTTCCATTTTCTAGTAAATGCTTTTTTTTGGTAGCCACCAGAATTAAACGTAACAATGTCTTATACTGTCTAGACAATTCAGATCCTATATCCCAGCTCAAAATAAACATTTTCCTTAGTTACACTCATTTGCTAGCCCTATATTCCTGACAAAGTACTCTGTAGGGAATTTTTAGGATCAGCCAATGTATTAAATTCCCAAAACATTTCTTCCTAGTTTCCTTTTACTTCACCATCATGTCTCCAACATTTGCAATCTACCTAAGGAAAACTTCTTTGGACTCTGCTGGTGTATGTGTAAACACTTCCAGACAAAAATCCTAAATCTTCTAGATTTTGTTGCATATCTGTGAGCCATACATATATCCTCCCGTTGTTTCTTTGTAAATTCCACATCTAATCTTTCTTCCCAATCTTTTTTGACCTGTTCTGATTGATTCCTATAGTTATTATGCAATATGTTATTTGCCCTACTAAGTATCACTCTTTTAACAGCAGATTCTGTTCTAGATTCAATTAAAAACTCAACCAGTGCAGGTCTTTCATTTATGATTCCCTTGTCTCTTTCTCTTTGTCTATACTCTGATGGCAATCACTGATAGGCAAGACAATCACTATTTTGCAAGCCAAATGTCTACTTGGTCTCTTCCCATTCTATTACCTTTCCCGCTCTAATTATTTGTTCCCAATACCTTAGTTAATTTGCAGATTCCTCCAGTAAATGCCAGTCCCTTTTTGCCTGTTCCGTGTGCTCCTAATTGCAGTTATCCCTACCTACAGAATCTCATTTCTCCATTCCTGTTGGCTTACTTCTTAGTTAATTTATGAATAAAACAATATTTTGTATGACTGTTATTCTCCTTAAAGATCTGCATCTAAAATTCCATTATTTCCTTATTTCTTGAATTACCCCCTGCTTCATTATCAACTCTTTCCTCTTTGAATTGTAGCTTTTTGCTTGTGTTATGTATAGGAACTTTAACTGTGTAGATCTAAAATAGTTCTTTAAATCAATTAATTCTAAACCTTCGTGTTCTGTTGAGAGGATGAACTTATCCCACTTGACTCTTGCTCTCTTCCCCTACAATTAAAATAATTCAACTCATTATCATCCACAGCTTCTCCTCTGGTTAGTTAGAAATATGCCTGATCTAAGTATAAAACTGAAAGGACTTTTTACTACTTGCATTTTGCTATTCATATCCATAAGAAAGAGCTTCCAGTTTCTGAATATTTGTATTATATTTTGTTTAGTTTCTTTCCAAATATCAATAGCTACAATAACAGAATCTTTTTTTTAATCTATACTCCTAAATACTTCATTTTATCATGGCTCCATAAATACAGGTATTGTTAAACCAATTTATGTATGGATAAATAGTTTATAATTATAGTCTTTGTTTAGAATAATTTTATAACTTAATACAACCTGGAATTGTCCTTATATGCTTCCATCAGGAATAAAATAATATTATCTGCAAATAAAGCTAACTTTCTTAAACACCATACCAATTATATCCTTGAATTTCTGATTCCCTTACTTTCTTTGCATTGGTTTTAAGTATAACACAAATAACAAAGTGGAAAGAGGACACCCCTGCCTGGTTCTTCTTTTCACATGTAACTTATCAAGAGGAACCCTCCCACTTTGATTGTTGCCTCCAATACCTCATGTATCATTCTAATTAACCTTATTATTGTGTCAGGAAATACAAATGCTTTAATTGCCCTACTCATAAAGTCCCAAGTTGAATACTTTCTCTGCATTAAGAACGACCAGTAACAGGGATATTTTCTTACATTCTGTTTCCCTCTGGATCATCATTGTTCTATTAATGTTATTAAATGTTTGCCTACTCTCCCCAAAACCACATTGGTCCATATCTATCATTTTTTTTTCATCACCTTTGCCACTCTTTTAGCCATTATAGATAGTACCCCAAGTCATAGATAGTACCCCAAAAAGGCAACCCCCCATTTCTCGGTCACCCACGTCCCCCAGAATCTTTTTTAAAGTTTTTTGTCTATCCTTCTAGCATGTCGAGGGATCAGTTGCTAGTGTCCTCTCCTGCTCAGCTGGTGAACCTGGGAATATTGAGGCAATGTTACAATTGCCTCATGTACACAGACAACCCTCTTCTCCTCCCACAAAACACAAATACATGCGAGAGATGCAACTATACGGCCAAACTGGAGGCTGAGCTCTCTCAACATAGGACTGGCAAGACCAGTCAGGAGGAGAAGGTTACCACACACACTATAGACCCAGTCTCACATAGTACCATTACAACCTCAAATCATACACATAAACACACAAAGACATACTCGGAGATTCTGATCAAAAATCTACCAAAACAGCAGAGGCCACCAAAGCAGACACCCAAACAACCACCACCTCAGAACACAACACCTGCAACACATAGACCTCACAGTCAGAGTGTCAAACAGTCACAGCCCTTAAGGCCAAACACAATGCCAGACACACTAGTCATTAGTGACTCCATAGTCAGACACACTGACGTCCCGCTCACCAGACTGAGTAAGGAGAAGGTCACAGTAAGCTGCCTGTCGGGCGCTAGAATCCGCCACATAACGCAAGCACTCAGGTCTCTCAACAGCAGGTACAAATATGACTCAGTCATTGTCCACGCTGGTGTAAACGACCTGAGACGTACCTCCTTGGACTACATGAAAAGAGACATTGAGGAGCTCTCTGATTATGTAGCCCAGGCAGGTATGACCCTGACCTTGAGCAGTATCCTACCTTCACCAAGAATGATGCCACAATACAGAGATAAGATGACCAGCTTTAACAATTGGCTTAAACACTGGTGTCATTCAAAGGGGATCCAGTGTCTGTCTGCCTGGGATGACATGCTGGACAAGCCACGCTGCCGCAAGGGACGGCTTGCACCTGTCACCCTGGGATTCCGGATATTGGCAAAGGCTCTTGCCACCCCATAGTGCCTTTTTAGGCAAGGCTCAAATTCTAAACCTACCACCCTAGAACACAAAAAAGGAAAAAAACTAAGGGTAATGCTGCTCAATGCCAGAAGTCTAAATCTCAAAATGCACGCACTCGAGGCCCTTCTCAGTATGGAGAACATCGATGTCTGTGCTGTGACAGAAACCTGGTTCAAGGCTCCTGAGAGCACCCCAGCGCTATCAGGTTTTACCTCATATCATGCGTTCCGGCCCCAAAATCCGGACAATACCAAGAAAGGAGGGGGGGGTATCCATATTCATCAAGGACACCCACACCTCAAGACTGGTGGCAACGCACGATGCATCGGAGACCATCCAGGTGCAACTAACCATAGGCAAGACTGCTCTGCAAATTGTAGCATGTTACAGGCCACCCTCACAAACTCAGGAACCTCACATGGCCTTCCTGAAAACACTAGAGGGATAAATGTATCACCAAACACCATCATACTAGGTGACTTCAATTACCCTAATATAGACTGGGAACACTACTCAAGCCCAAACACCCTAGCCCAAAAGTTCCTGGAATTCATAAACTCAAATGCCATGGAACAACTAGTCACCATCCCCACAAGAGGAGATAACATACTTGATCTCATCATCACGAACATGGGAGCACAATGTTCAACACCGAAGTATACCCCTCACTGGTGAGATCAGATCACAAACTAATCTCGCTGGAGGTCCTCATCCCACCCCACCTGAAATAAAAAGACCACAGTAAAGAACTTCTCAAAAGCCGACTTCACACTTCTAAAGACTAGTGTGGTCTCCTTTAAGACTCCGAGCCATGGAAAACAGTACTCAAGCCGCTGAATCACTTACAAATGCCTTCTACCAGCACCTGCAGGACTGCATGGATAAGGCAATCCCAAGCAAAACAAAGACTCTTTGTACCAAAGGCAAGCGTCCAGTCTGGTGGACCCCAGCCATAAACAAACTCTACAACAAAAGGAGGAAGCTACTACAAGATAGAGCAAAATCCTTAAAAGGTAAGACACCCTTGATCACTATAAGTAAAAACTAAGAGCTCTCATAAAATCATCCAAAGCAAATTTCGAGAGAAAAATAGCTAAAGACTCAAAAGACAATCATAAGGCCTTCTTTAGCTATGTTAGAAACCTGGGAGGAAACTCCCAGATATGCTCAGAACTAGTTCAAAATGATGTGAAGATTACTGATCCTACAGACATTGCCAACATACTGGCTGACAGGTTCAGTGCAAACTTCTCCCCTCCCCAAAGGAGAGATATCTATACCAAACGATTGCAGCCCCCAAACATCTCCAGCCCAAGTGAGAACTGCTCTCTCCAAAGCAAAACACAGCATCCATGGGACCTGATGGTGTCCCCGGCTGTGTGCTCCACGAACTCAATGAGGAATTAAACCCACAGCTAGGACAGCTGTTTAATCAAAGTCTTACCTCTGGATACGTACCCAGGGAGTGGCGCACTGCAACTGTGGTCCCACTTCACAAAGGCGGTGCCTCCACCGACCCTGGAAATTACCGGCCCATTAGCTTGACAAGCCTTATCTGCAAAGCCATGGAGAGGATCATAATGGACCTCATAAATAAAGACATAGGGAATTTGCAGACTTTGGATTCAACCCAGTTTGGCTTTGTCAAAGGCAGATCATGCCTTTTAAACTTGGTTGACTTTTTCGAAACAGTCACCAAAGCCATTGATGAGGGAAAGGCAGTCCATACAGCCTACCTCGATCTGGCTAAGGCCTTGATACAATACCCCACTCGGGTATCATTGAAAAACTCATCAGCTTAAATGTTAACCCACACATCACAAGATGGGTTGCAAACTGGCTGAGTGACAGAACCCACAGGGTCAGAGTTGCTGGCGCCATGTCAGACTCAAAGCCTGTCACAAGTGGTGTCCCACAGGGCTCAGTCCTGGGCCCACTCTTGTTTGGCATCTACTTTTCCAAGTACAAGCAAACACAGGAGGGTTATGGCTGACAAAGTTTGCAGATGACTGCAAACTGGCGCCATAGTAGAAAACACATCTGACACAGATATCCTTCAGAAGGGTCTCACAGAAATGGATAACTGGTGCCAGAGCCACGCCTAAAGTTAAATGCCAAAAATGCATAGTCATACCCTTCGGGAAAAACAAGGTTACCCCTAGCTACCAAATAGGTGGCAATCCACTGAGCACAGAAGAAGTTATCAGGGACCTGGGGACCCAGGTTGATAGTAGTCTGTCATTCGACACCCATGTAGCTAAAGTAGTTAGGAAGACCTTCTACATTGCCCACCTTATCATGAAGGGATTCTCATCTAGATCAAGGGAGGTCATAGTCTCCCTTTACTCATCACTCATCAGACCAATGATTGAGTACAATGCCCCATTCGAATGTATCTGACCCGACACTTGCAGCAGCTGGAGAGGCCACAAAGTTCCTCACCAAAAGGATAAAGGGTCTCAAAAATCTGTCCTATGCTGCCCGACTGAAAGAACTCCAGCTCTATTCAGTCGCCACCGCTTGCTCAGAGGTGACCTTTGCCTAACATACAAGGCCATGTCAAACCCAGATTTGATGAATATGCTTCACCTCAAAATCTAGATCCATCAGAGCCACAAGGGCGGGAGACTTAAACCTCGACACGGCTATTAATAGGACATGCTGGAGGGATAGATTCATCACCCAAAGACTCCCTATGCTGTGGAACAAAATCCCGGTACATGTGAGGCAGAGCACCTCGCTGGCCTTGTTCAAGAGAAATCTTGACCAATGGATGGGAGATCGCAGATATACCCCAGGGATTACCTCAGTGTCACTGCTCGACAGAGGCACAGCAAAATAATGGGTATAGTTCCCCATACTAAAGGGGTGGCGTAAGCCACAAAACGATGGGCTAGGCTTGTAAATGCCCTCGGGCAGATAGCCTAGTATGAACCTATGAACCTATGAACCTATGAACCTATAAATACTTTATAATCATGGCTTAAAATTGAAATGGGCCTGTATGAAGCTGGATCAGATGGCTCTTTACCCTCTTTATGTATCACAGCCACCACATGATCTGAAAAAGTTATTGCATATGCGTAAAAGTTCTCAATTAAATCCACATGTTGTTGGGAAATGCAATTTCTGTCTAATCTATACCAGCTATTGTACCGTGGGGAATAACATGAAAAAGCCCTCTGTGTTCCCATTACTAAATTCATGTCTTTCATACCAAATAAAGTTTTCAGAAGTCTGCTCTCTTTTGTTAAATTTTCTCTTCTACCCCCGATACATCCTCATTGTTGCAAATTCAAGTTCCCATCCCACCTATAAGTAATATTCTATGCTGAAAGCTGATTATTTCTCCTAAAAATGGTTTGCACTCCATAATAGCAGTTTAAGGTGAAGTATACATACATGCCATTGTAATTCTCACCCTTTGCTAGTAGCCCTTCACAACCACAAATCTGTAATTATTATTTTCTTTTCCTTTTCCCTCACTACTGGAGCTCCTCTAACAATTAATATAAGCACTTCTGTTTGTATTTTTGTCCCTGGTATTTTGCACAATATCTATCCTGAAATCCTTTCTTTATCAAATTCACATGCTCAATTTTTTCCAAATGTGTTTCCTGTACCATTGCTATTTGAACACATCATTTCTTAATATAATTAAGTATGATTTCCTTTTTATCTATACTTGTGAGGCCATTCACATTCCAAGATAATATGGAAAGGGACGACATTATGCTAAGAAGTCATTATTCCCACCTGTTATATATGGCAGCTTTTTAAATGTCTATTTCCAGCTTTTGTGATACATGCATCCATTAATGTTTGGCAGGTTAATCCTTTATACATTTTTTCTTATCATCAATATTGGAACTTGTGTCAATTTTGCAAGACTTTTCATTTTAATAAAAACCCAACCCCCCCCAAACCCTCAAACAAAAAAACAAACACAAAACCAGAATAATCCCAGAGCCTGCTAACTTAATACAAGCACACATAACTATGTACATTTTCAAATAATCAAGTTTAACCCTCCTAATAGGAACATCTGTGCCAAATAGACAGCTGGTAATAAAGGCTCTAATTAATCTGAAATTGAGGTTATCCATGCAAAAATGCATGTTATTGCCTGTGCTTCTACTTACACTAATTGGTGTCTGTTCTTTTTTATCTTTATCCCCCATGTTAAAACAGAAATCCTTATCTTTTAGCCTTGAAGAAACTAGTTTTCTGTATTTTATTGCCCTCTTATTTGCCTCCCTCCACAGAATCATAAAAAATTTAATCCTTAGCTGCAACCTGAAAGACAAGCAAAAACATTTATTGCTAATGGAAAATTTTTCATTATATTCAGTAATCTCATATTTACTTGTTTACTACTTAAAATGTGTTATTAGATTAAGCCAAGGGTCTTAACCCACACATTCACATATGCAAAAGTAAGAGAAAACATATCAACTCTACATATATTATTATCTGTGTACTTTACACCCCATGCCCTACCTCAACAACCTATGATTATAGGCTATTAACTTAAACATGCTTTTGTCTAGCTTTTTTCTCTTTTGTTCTGTGATATCTACATTTCTTAATACAAAAAAAGAAGAAAGAAAGAAAAGAAGAGGAAGAAGAAAAAAGGGATCTGTTTACTTTAATAACTTTATTACATTTGTGAACAACTAAAAATAATGTACTATAAAATTTGCAATTTATATTGTGAACTGTTCTCTTGGTATCTTTGTTGGCTAACTAGTATTTCCTTTTAGCCTACTCCATTTTTTCTATCTCTCCTTTTATCACATACTCACTCTTTATTTTGCTTTATTTTTATAAATTCCTGTACTTCTGCATTCCATCACCAACTTTCTTTATGTACCTTATTTCTACTTTTAGCTCAACCACATAGCTTCCTACATGCTATTTTAAGACACTGCCATTCTTCTCCACCTCCACCTGTTTGCTCTTCTTCCTGAGGTCTAGAGTCCTATGTCCATTAACTCCTTGAACACCAGATCTTCAGCCTGGTCTCTGTTGACATCAGACTCTTCTCTGACCATTACTTGCAGCTCATTGTACCCATCAGTGGTTTATAATAGGGGCAAATTGTTTCACAACAGATGACTTTGCAATCTCTGATTTGACCCCAGTGCCCGTTCTTTACGAGCTGATCTTGTGACTGCCTGAGCTGGCAAACCATTTGTTGGCCACCCTTAAGTTATTTGCCAAACAGAAATATAGAATGGCCTCTCACTCATTATTCCATTTGCCCCATCCATGTGAAGCCAGGCAAACCTTGTATCCTTTTCTTTCTAACCCAATATGAGCATTCAAGTCCAGCATTATCAGGACCAACTGATTTTGTTGCTGTTTATTGAGGAGATCCTGCAGCTGCTCCCTGAATGCCCTATTTTCCTCACCATTGCAGCCCTGGTGTCTAGCATAGGCTAGAGCATAGACCATGAAGACTGTCACATCTTTACACTGGAATCTGATTGCTCTGAGCATGTCATTAATTCTGATGACATCTGTCACAGACTTAGACTCTCTTACCACAATTCCCACTTAATTTCTAATCTGTTCTCTCTGAGTAGCAGATTCTGGATCACAAACCAAGGAACATGGTAGTACAGCACTTCAACGTTGTTTCATGGATACAGAAAATATCCAGTCTCTTCTTTACCATCATGTCATTTACTTTCAAACTGCATCCTATCAGAAAATCTATATTCATTATATTAAGTCTTAGTACATTTTGACAAGTTCATCGGTTTTACACCTAGTTTTCATACACACACACACACACACACACACACACACACACACACACACACACACACACACACACATAGAACCCTGTGCTTTTCTGACATAACAATAACTCCACTATCTCCAAACTTTGTCATTGCAAATAACCTAGAGCATTCAACATGGTTATATATGAAGCATATGTGACATACATTGAGAAATAACTCACATTACGTGTGAGCAATACAGAGTTTACCCACAAATGCTATAGTAAGATCATGAGGTGGAACGTATTACATAATGACATTACTTAGAATGTGTCACCTTTTTAAATATGCCTGTGTATAATAGTACTCCATTTCTTTTCCACTTTCTCCCACTGATGCAACTTTCTGGGTGGGTTTCTTCAGTGTACTGTACATGTGCATTGTGTGATGATGTTAGCACAGTACACAAAAGAAGTTCAGTTCCTATGAATAATGTGCATTTTGTAAGGATTTTTAATGTATCTATTTTCTGTTACTTATTTCAGTGCTTTTTGGAGAATGGAAATAATATCTATTTAGTTTTGACTTTACAGCTCATGAATGAGTTTTGCTACATCATTTTTATTAGTAGTATTATTGAAATAACTTACTTAAATGTTCGGATAGTAGCATCTCTCTGTTTTAGCTGCATTACTTATTATTGCTATACTTCTGACAGCAGCTGTTATGTGAGACCTAAAGTGCTTTCCATTAGTAATGCTCAGTTAACAAATGCTGACAGAAGAACCAGCAATCATCATTCATGTGTTTGAATTTTAATTGCATCTTACTACATTTTATACACACACACACACACACACACACACACACACACAAACATTTCCTTCTGGTGCATGGATACCATTCATAGAACACAAAAAGCCAACCCAGGCCGAAGAAATAGTTTTATTTCTTGCACTCAAGCCACACAGACCAGTTTTATTAAATCTGAATATTATGATGTCATCCCAAATACAAATTTAAAATGACAACAACATTAAAATACTTAATTGTGTTAATATTGTATATTTAACCTAAGGCTGAACAAAGCCCCGGTATTTATTATCCAAAACCTTTCTTGGTCATCTAGCACATTATTCAATGACATATTGCCAAATTGTAAACTAATGAAGTGTCTAGTTTCAAAACTCCTGAACATATTCTTAATCAAAAATGAGTGGTTCACAAAGCATATTTACAAAATTCAAATTTCATAAACATATTCTTAGCAGAAAAATAAGTATTGGGCAAAGCATATTTACAAGGTAAACATGTACCAGAAAGTCTATAGCCTGCCATCCTACTTAATTCCACCATGTTATATTTTCTATCATTTAACAGCTCTTTCACGGACTTTCCCTTCCAGTAACTAAATTTGCAAGTACATGGAAGATAGGAAGCCAAAATATTATTATTCACAAGAATGGACCAATGCTCCTGAATAATCTTGTTGAGTTTAAAAGTATACCATGAGTGGTATAAAATTTAATGTTCATATCATGGTTGTTTGTCTCCAGAGAGTAGGTCAATAAATAAGTTCTCAGACTTTTATCAGCCATCTCCCTCAGTTCTTTAATAATAGTACTGTCATAGCCCCTCTGCAAAAATGTATATTTGAAATCATCAACTCTTGTATTATAATTAGTATGTGTACTATAAATCCTCCTTAGTCTCAAAAACTGGGATTTTGTGATGTTCACTACTATATGTCTAGAATGGTAATGCATTTGGTGTAATAAAGAATTCTTGTTGAAAGGCTTTCTATGTAAATCAGTAGAGTGCCATACAACTTTTTGTTATCAAAAAGCCAATAGGAAACAGATAGTTCAGCTTTTAAAGTGAACTGTAATCCATACCTTTTTGGCTGGGCTTGTGTAGGCCCCAGGGCCGATAGCCTAGTACCTACCTATGAACCAATGCAACATATTATTATTATTATTATTATTATTATTATTATTATTATTATTACCTAAGTACTCCTCCAGTTTAATCAACTCATGATGATCACCCCTCCAGATTAAATAAACATTATCCAGGTACCTGCAACATATTTCAGTGTAGCAAATAAATCCATTTTGTTTAGTATCACATATGTACAATATTTCAAAAAAATCCATAAATAAATCAACAATATAATGGGAAAAGGTAGTCCTTACAGAAGTATACTTCATCTGCAAAAACTACTCTTTATCAAAATAAAATATATTCATTGTTAGTATCATTTCCACTTATTACAATAAAAAATTATTAAACTCAAAACGAATACAAAATCAGTTGCTCCCGCCAATATGAGAAATGTTTGCATGTAATAAAGCCACATCCAAAGTTAAAAAAGATAATAGTTACATACAACTTGTACATAAGGTTATGTAACAAGAAATCAATGATATCCTTAATAAGTGCTCTAATCAGAAAAATGCAAGGTTTAATAATTTTTCAAAAAAAAAAAAAACAGAGAGGGGTTCCTCTTCTGATATAGTGAGCCTCCCAGGAAGGTTAAATTGATTGTTATGTACCTTCGGTAGAAGAAAATAATATTCTGGCACAGGTTTATGAGCAGCCAATTCCTTCATTAAGACATTAAAAATAATATCAGGACCAGAACTATTACATAAATGTATCTAGCCCTCATGTATGTAACAGTACAGAATCCTCGTATAACCTGGTATAAAACATAGCATTGTTTAGTTAAGACTCTGTTTCACCTTTATACAAAAAATAACCCATAACTCTACCACACCTCCTTTAGCAGCTACAGTAATATATTTATTTATTTATTTATTTATTTATCATTTGTTGACCGGGAATGTCCGACTAGGTTCCACAGAGCCTGTTTTCAGCAGAGGCCCGGGGAGAAATGCTCCAGATGCATGTCTTTGGAATGTGGGAAACCGAGTACCGGAGGAAACGCGAACACAGGGAGAACATGCAAACTCCACACAGAAGGCACCCCAGCCGAGAATCGAATTGGAGAACCTCTTGCTGTGAGGCGACAATGTTAACTGCCACACCACTGTGCCGCCCACATATATAGGACTTCTCTTCTCTTCTCCAATGAACATCTTTCCTGGCTACTAATGTTATCACCAAACCTTCTGAAAATATTTTAAGACTCAAAAAAGGTGTGTTTCATTATATCTTGTTCAAAACATTTGGAGGCTGAAAAGTAGAGACAGTTTATCTAAAAGCAACACATTTGAATGTATTCTCATATCAGCATACTCTGCATAAAAGAGACTCAGATTAAATAAATGACAAAAACCTTCAAATCACAGATAAATTTAGCTTGTGAAACATAGGGAGAAAGTATAAAAAACAAGATGTTTAGTAAGGGGCGGCCCGTGCTATTGGACTGCCGGACTGCAGCCCCCTCAACTTTAAAATAAAAAAATAAAAATAAACAAATAGAAAAAAAAAATTTTAAAAATCGCGGACTTTGCGCATGTGCACTAGTCCGGACTGCTGCTGAGACAGTCTGGGGCATGCGCACATTGCCTCAGCAGCAGTCCTGACTGGGAAACATGGAGAACAGAGCTCCCAGAAGTCTATGCAGTTTTAAACTGCATAGACTGTCCTGGGAACTCGCTGGGGAAACGTGTCGGGGTTGGACTGCAACGTCAGCAGTCAGGAATTTAGGATCTCACGACAGGCAGGGTCTGGACTGGAGTTTGCTGCAGTCTCATCGGGGGAAGATCTCGTGAAGGGCAGGGTCAGACGGGCGTGGGTTTTGGATAGGGATCAGATGTGTGGTGGTGGTGTACAGGCAGGATTTATTTTATTTCGGATTTGCAGTGGTGTACTGGAGTTATGGACTACAGGTAAGTGTGTGTGTGTGTGTGTGTGTGTGTGTGTGTGTGTGTGTGTGTGTGTGTGTGTGTGTGTGTGTGTATGTGTGTGTGTGTGTGTGTGAGAAAATGCCCCAGGTGCAATATACTGGTGGTTAGACTCATGGTGGTGTGGTAGGGAATACCTCAGGCTTGAACCCTGTACCTTGTATGCAGGTGTTAAAGGCCTGAATTCCCTACCCACCACCATTTGTAAAAAAAAAAATGCAGATTTTTGCCTCATATTTGATCTGATCTGTTCCTCATAATATCTGTGGTTTGTAAATGATGCAACGCTTCATATTTGATGGTGCAGTGGTAGCATTGTTGCCTCACAGCTGCAGGTTCTCAGGTTTGATTCTTGGCTGGGTTGCCTTCTTTGTGGGGTCTGCATCTTCTCCCTGTGTTTGTATGGGTTTGCTTTTGTGTCCTCCCATGTTACAAAGACATGTCTGCATTATTTCTTCCTGGGCCTCTGCTGAAAATTTTTTTTTGTTCCAAGTCAGACTGTCCTGATTAACAAATGTTAAATAAAATTGACAGGCACTTGAATTTCAGACTTCAGGTTTCTGAATGTTTAATTCCTTGCATATTTGATGGTGCAGTGGTAGTATTGTTGCCTCACAGCTATAGGTTTTCTGGTTTGATTCTTGGCTGGGGTGCCTTCTGTGTGGAGTCTGCATCTCCTCCCTGTGTTTGTGTGGATTTGCTCTGGTGCCCTGTTATTTTACAGTGACGTGTCTGCAGTATTTCTCCCT
The DNA here is from genome assembly GCF_019279795.1 of Protopterus annectens. Lineage (NCBI taxonomy): Eukaryota > Metazoa > Chordata > Ceratodontiformes > Protopteridae > Protopterus > Protopterus annectens. Next base: position 673,220,187 of record NC_056726.1, on the reverse strand, counting down.
GGGTCTCTGCTGAAAATTGTTTTTGTTCTGTCAGCAGTAAAATTGACAGGCATTTGAATTTCAGACTTCATGTTCTTCAGAAAATACATAGTAACACAACCGTAACACCTTTTATTCTAGCAATTTTCTAAGTTTATAAGATGAATATTTGAAATTTGTCCCTATTTTTGGGACTGTATTCCCCCATTATTGGCTTCGTCCAGTTTTTTTGTGCTAAGGTTGACAGCTATGGCAAGAACTGAATTCACTGAATATGCTTGAGGGCTGTATTCCCTCATTACTGGGTTTGTCCAGGTGTTTTGTACTAAGAGGTTGACAGCTATAGTGAGAACTGAATTCACTAAATGATAGCCATTTAAGTTTCAGTCTTCCTCTCTTTTACAAAGCAGCTGATTTGACGTAGTGGTATGTTGCTCTGACTGTTTTGCACAGGGACCTTGGCAGTAAAATGCATGGTGGTAACACAGCATTTTATTCTAACAACTTTACAAGATTATACAAGCAATGTTTAATGTGTCCCTGGTTTTTGGGCTTTTGACCCCCCCCCCCCAATACATTTTGGCTTTTTCCAGTTTTCTTGTGCTGCGAAGTTGAGATGCAGTTGAATAATGAGTAGATTTTACAAGGAGCTGAGAGCTGCAGGGGAACAGAAGTTTAGTGTTGCTTAAGTAAAGTTGGCTTGCCTTGTTAATAGCACAACAGGTTGTGTACTTGCTTTTGATGCAGAAGGCTGTGGGTTCTACTCCCACAATGGGTGAATGCTGCCGTACTGAAAAAGTTAAGATACTAACTATGAGCCTGTTATCAGTTTGCCATCCATTTCCTCTTGCAATATTACTAGCTTATTTTTTTAATGTAATATAGGCAATTTATTCCTGAGGGGCAACAGACACTTTATTTTTCAATGAAACCATGAAATATGAAGGTGTTTGCTAGCAGCAACATCTTCATTAGTTACAGATTTCTTTAATGTGGAATTATTTAGATGACTTTTAATTTTTCAGAGATTGTGCATATTTACTCATAATGGATTGCAGAATTGTGCATATTTACTGATAATGGACTGTAGAATTGTGCATATTTACTGATAATGGTGGACTGTAGAATTGTGCATATTTACTGATAATGGTGGACTGTAGAATTGTGCATATTTACTAATAATGGTGGACTGTGGAAGTCTGAGTAGATTTTTATGATAAATGTTCTGAATTGGGCAGTTTTGCCATTATGGGTGCATGCATTTTGTTTCATTGCTTACTGGAAAAATGTTCAAAACAAATTTAAAATGCCCTCTAACAACTGTACTGTATTGTACAAGGAATATAATTTAGTACAATGAGGAAGGTGTATCAAAGAGCACATGTATGTTTCATATGCAAGGGGCCTATGATTTGAAAACAGCCCAAAATTAATCTTTATCTGCCACTGGCAAATGTATTTTCTTTGAATGTGGGTTTCAATGCTGTTTCAATGAATGTGAGTTTCAAGGGCAGAGAAGTTTTAATGCTAAGTTTTCATTGTGAGACTGCATTGCTTTGTTTAGCAGATGACTTAGTGTTTGTGCTGTAAAATACAAAATAAAACTTTCAAATTAAGTCCAACTCATCATAGAAGTAAAGCAGTATGCACATTAGTGTTTATGGTAAATGGAGTGAAATAGCCAAGTAATGGTTCATTGGAATGACTGCAGAGGCTCCATTCAACCATGATTTTGTCAGGGGGGAAGGGCAGCAAACTCAGACAGGCCCAGCTGAACTATACCTCCCAACTGTCCAGATTTTCAAAGAATGAATAGATTTTTGCTTCCTATTTTTGGTTTGTTCTTCATAAAATTTGTAGTTTTCTGGCAAATCATTTAGGAATTAAGTCACTAAATAATGATACACTGAGTTTCAGACTTCATAACCTTCAGAAAAATGCATGTTAAAGTAAGAACTGTTATTCTATCAACTGTCTCAATTTATACAAAAGCAATTTTCAGTACTGTTCCCCCAATATATTTGGCCTTGTTTAGACTTACTGCATTAACAGGTTGAGAGGTACATGCAAATAAATTGCTTTATAGAATTAGGCATAGCCAACCTCTCAACTGTCCCCGATTTTGGCTCAAAATGTTGCTCTTCCCCCTAATAATCCCTCCGCAAAATAGGAATTTTGGAAGAAAACATGGAGGATTTACAAATAAGAAATAACTGTAATAAAGTTATAGATTACTTGAAATGCATGTAGATTCTTTTATTTTGTCAGCTGCTCAAGTTAGCAGTACTAATATTAAAGTGTCCCTTCTTTGACAGGTTCCCAGCTGTATTGTGTGGCTATTTTATATTTTTGCATCACATTTTTGGTCCATTTTTCATAAAATTGTGTTTTTTTGGCACATTAGTGACAAATCACTAAAGACTGAAGTTAAAAAATAATGACAGACATTTGAGTTTCAGATTTTATACCCTTCAGAAAATTCATACTAATGCAAGACCTATTCTATTATCTTTCTAAGTTTATTAGAACAATATTCAAAAATTGTCCTTATTTTTGGGCCTTTGTCCCACTTCTGTGTATGGCTTTGTCCAGATTTCTTGCTCTGAGGTTGAGAGGTATGACAAATGTGTCAGGGCCATCACAGTCAGCCAGAGACATTTCAAATTGTGACATACTTGTTGCACCCCACTCCCCCATGTAGTGACTCTGGATGTGTCCAAGCAAGGCAAGGAGTAGTTATGCAGTGTAAATGTGCAGTGCCCCCCCCCCCCATCCAAGGTAGACACACGTACTACAGTGGCTTTTCATCTGTCCTTGATTTTGCAGAACGGTCTGGTTTCTGTCATATTTTTGTACTGTTGATTTATGCTTATTACTCAGATTTATGCTTATTACTCAGAAAGTGCCTGTTGCTCTGTGTTTAAGTAGCAATGCTTTAATGTCCATAAGGTAAGCTTGTCTGAGATCATAAGATGCAAGTAAGCTTTAATAAGCATACTGTTAAAGAAATGCCAACATTGAAAGCCTTTCTGTTGTTGCCATGCAGAGAATACTTGACAAGATAATGTATAAGCCTTGGGTATTAAAGGACAGGATTCCATTATTTTAAAAAGCTCATTACACTTGTTGGAGACTTCCTGTCATCTCTACAGACCTTACCTGTAAACTAAACAGAATGCCAATCATGTGTGGTCCATAACCTGTACAGTAATCCTTTAAGCAATGTATCTTGAGCTTGTTTCTTGTTTGCTTTTCATTTTTTACTTTGATCATGTTTTCCCCATGAAACAAGTAGATAGTTGTCAGGCAGCAGATCTTTTTTGGATAAGAAACATTTTTACAAGTGGGGGCATGACAGAGATTTCTACTTTCAGCATGTTACTTGGTACTTTAATAAAGCTGAATATAAATTATAATTAGAACTGCAGTGCAAGGAGAAGTGGTTTGAGTTGAGTACTTCTTATGTTTCTTATATTTGATTTTGACTGGCATTCCAGTAATGTATTTAAAAAGTATTTTTTTTTTTCATGCCTCACAACCTTTTGTTTCCATCTAGATATTAAATAAGCTGTCATGCAGCCAATGCATTGAAATATTTTTATTCTTCTACACTTATTTTTGTCTTGACTGAACTCTCATAATGATGGTTTGGCACCCAGGGCAGCGTATTTAATTAAAGTTAGTTTTTGTGGTTTTGAGCATAGCTCCTCCCCTTTCTGGTTGGCCACACCCCTTCCATTTGACCCCACCCATTCAGCTATCTCCTGAAGCCCCCCTTTGATTTGAAGTCACCAGCCGCCACTGCGTTTAGTCTTAAGTTATACCTCAGATTCACCTAGGCCAACAATGGAAGCATTAATAACAGGGTTATTATAGTCTAAATCACAATAATATATCAAGCATCCAATATGACTTAAAATGTACTGTCTGTTGACTCTGTACTTGAAATGCCTTCAACCACCTTTCCTATTCATTCTTATACTGAAGAGATGGCATTAGATGTCAATGAAGGTAATGAAACATGTTTCTTTGCTCAGTTAACCTCATCACAAGAATCACCAACAGATTTTGTATCAGTGCTCAAGAATAACAATGAACAATTTGTGCTTCCTAAAAAAAAAATAATGTTGTTGTCTTTCGGCTTTTCCCGGTTAGGGGTTGCCACAGTGGAACTCCGGTCCGCTAATGTTTGGCAGTAGATTTAATCACGGTGCTGAGTGGCCAGCGTGACGCCCAACCTTCAACGAAGGCACACCCATTCACACATGTCTTTCCGAACGCCACTCAACCCGCGGGGAGGACATGCAGACTCCACACAGAAGGCACTCCCTGCATACTAGCTGAGAATCAAACAGGAAAACCTCTTGCTGTGGCTTAACCCTAAAAAAAAATAATATTAATAACAATTTGTGCTTCCTAAAAAACAAATCTGCCACACCATCCATCTGGAAGAAAGCATTTGTTTTTCCTCTACATAAAGGCGGCAACAACTCTGATATCTCTAACTTTTGACTCATAACTCTCCTCTCCCTCATCTCCAAAGTATTAGAAAAATGTGTTCATGCTCAGCTTCTGCTCTCATGTCTATATTAAAAGACCGAAGAAGTGTTTCAGCGAACACCTCTTTGTTGACACAATGAGCGAACGCAGTAAAGCGCAAATGCTCAAAACAGCAATTTCTGTCTTTCTTCCACATTGCTCTCATTTCTGCCTGCAGATCCTGATATTTTATGTCTTTGTGTCTCTCTGTACACAAGACACTGTAGTCACTGGGTGTGGTGATTTCAATGATCAATTCTACTTTTATCTTCTTTTCTTGGACCACTATATCTGGCCTTCTAGCATCATCTATCTTTTGAACTGTTGGTAATGGGTGATCCCATGTGATATAAACTTCATCATTTTCTATGATGCTTTGTGGCTCATGTTTCCAGTGGTTTTCAGCCACTTCAATACCATAATATTTACACAATCCCCAGTGCAACAGTGTTGCCATATTATTATGCCTTTTAGTATGCAGTCCTTCTGCCATTAGTATGCCACAATCAGCAACAAGGTGTGTGACTGTTTCCAGTTCGGTTTTACAAAACCTACATTTGTCTATTTCTCCCACATGTTCAATGGACTTTGTAAACCAGCGTGTATGTAGCCCACTATCTTGTGCTGCCAATATTAACCTTTCATCTCTTGGTATGAATTTGCCTCTCCTTAACCATTCCTGCATTCATTCCTGATCAGCATAAGGTTCTTCCAGAAGTTTGCTATAATTGCAACTATATTTATACTTTTTCCACATTTCTTGTCTTCTCATCTGGTCCTTCACCTTATATTCTTTCTTTTGTTTTTTTGGCACATTCAGTTGCTGCCTGATTTTTATCTGCTTCTGGTTTGATTTCCATTCCTGCTTGATGCCAATATGTTTCTGTTAAATTAAGCAGAGAAATCATCTTAGATTTATTTTCCTCATGTTTCAAAACTTTCACTAGATTTGGATCTTGTGAGGTCAGCAGATATGTGTGGAGTTCCACAATTGCAGATCGATACATGTAATAAATTTCAAGGAGGCCCATCCCTCCTTCGGAACGGAGAATATATAATCTTGGTATACACTGTTTTTATAAATCATTTGGTAAGCATGAAGCATCCTTCTTGTTTTCCTGTCTAATCACTCCAAAACTCTAAGTTAGGACAGGAAAAGCAAATTGGTTTATAGCTTGGATTTTGTTCCTAGATGTCAACACTGTTTTCAGAATTAATTTAAATCTTCTGACGTATTCCTTACTAACTTTTATTCGCATTTGTTCATGTTTTATTGTTGATCCTTCATCAGTTCCCAAATATTTATTTACTCCCTCTTGCTCAAGTTCTTTTATATCACATTCTTGTCCCAAACTGATGTTTTCTTTGTGCAGCAGTTTTCCTGCTTTAAAGGTTGCTTTTGCACATTTATCAAGACCAAATGACATTCTTATATCATCTGAAAAAGTTTGACAACCTGCAGCTGTGCTGTCAGTTCCTCATCTGATGAGCTATACAGTTTTAAATCATCACCAAAGAGAAGGTGAGAAGTCTTTATACTATGTTGTTTTCTAGGAGCCAAATTATAGCCATGATCTAAGCTGTTAAGTAAACAGCTTAATGGGTTAATGGCAGGGCAGTATAGCAATGGTGACAGAGAGTCACCCTGGAATATCCCCCTTTGAATCTTTATCCTGGGGATAATAATCTGTCCTTTATCATGGCTTAATTGCAAAGTGGTCTGCCACTGTTACATGGTCACTGTAATGTAGTTGATCAGTGTAGGGTGTATCTTACACATTTTTAAGCACTCTTTTATCCATGAATGTGGGATTCTATCAAATGCTTTTTTGTAGTGAATCCATGCCATACTTAGATTCTTCCCCTTTTTTACAGTTCTTCACTATAACTTTAATTAGCAACAAATTATCCTTTGTTCCATATGGCTTTCTTTTATTGCCTTTTTGTTCTACTGCCATAATTGAGTTTTCTTCTAAATGACTATAAACTCTGTCAGCAACATTTCCCATGTGTAGTTTATACGTCGTTGGAAGGCAAGTTATTGGTCTATAATTTTTAGGCTAGCTTGCAGGTTTACTCTTAAGTAAGAGCATTGTTTTGCCTGTTGTTAGCCATGTTGGTGTCAGTTCGGGGTGCATATATAAATAGTTCTTACTCATGGCTAAATCTTCATGCAAAGATGTTAATACTTTTAACCAAAAGTTAGGTACTCCATCTGGGCCTGGGGTTTTCCAATTAGATGCTTTTTAACTTTGTTTCAATCTCTCTGGCTGTTACTTCATCCCATTTCATATCCTGCACCTTTAGACTTCTTATTCTTTCTTTTACTTCTTCTATCCATTTAGCATCTTTGTTATGTTCCACAGCATTTTCATTGATACTTCTCCAAAATGTATCTATTTCTTCTGTTTTGGCGGTCTTTCAATTCCTTTTACCTTGTTTCCCAATTCTCTATAAAACTTTTTGGGTCATCAATAAATTGCTTATTTTGCACTTTTCCTTTAAATTTATTTGTGTATCTTCTAAGTTTTTCTGCCTGTGCTGAAATTTTTTGTTTGTTATTTGTGATAGTGCATGATAGAGCTTGTCAATTCTAATAATGCGCACTGCTTTCTTCTCTATGGCACTGTACATGTGCCAAAATAAAACCTCCTTAAAAACCTACTTCCTCCACTATAGGGTCTATGTTAGATATCCGAATGCTTAAATGTTCCAATCTCTAAAGGTTGACCTTTAGAAATCAAACATTTAAATGTTCGGATAGTAATAAAAATAATATTAAAAAAAAGAAAAAAGAAAAAGAAATGGGTTTAGGCAGGAGGGCAAACCCACCTGCACCCCCACACCCACCGCTACTTAAATATAGCAACTCCGGGATCGCACTTCAGTGCACTACAGTGTGGGAATGGAAAATGTCCCATTCTCTACACTGTAGTGCGATCCTGAAGTTGGTATATTTAAGTAGTGGGGGTGTGGGGGGTACAGGGGGGCTTGCCCCCTGCTTACACCTTTTAGTTTTTTTTTTAATTTTTATTAAAATTCAAACACTTAAATATTCTATCTCTAAAGGTCGACCTTTAGAGATTCGAACATTTAAGCATTCGAATATCTAACACAGACCCTCCACTATAACCCTTTCTTCATTCTATCACAATACTCATATAATTTTCCACACTATCTTACCATAACAACTGCATGAGCTCTCACTCTACATTTCTAAATCTAAGCTGCTAACACCTATAAACCAATAACAATTAATCAATCAAAACTGATACCCAATCAGACAACTCCAACATAAGTGTTAATAATTCTACACACTATAATATTTGAACTGTTTAGATGATATTATCTTCAATGCAGTGTGGCTGTATATACTCGGTACTAGTGTCAATTTCTGATATTTACACTATTGTAATTGTATTTTACTCTATACTGTGTGTTATTTTCTTGTATGTATTGGTAATTTATGTGGAGCTTTTCTCCCTGGGCCTCCACTGAAAATAGGCTCACCTAGGCCCAATGGACCATCCTGGTAAACAAATGTAATAAATAAGTAAATAATAAATAAATAAATAGATTTCATGCTATCTCTTTTGCATTTTCCCAAAAGTGTTTCTGTTATTGATATTACTGCCACTATTGTGTAAACTAAAACAGACTGATTTCTGTTTATTTTTAATTTTCCACTATATAAAAGCTCTATTGTGTCCATAATCTTTCATATTCTTATTTTTTTTTTTCATTTTCTTAGTCTTAAGACTTAGAAAAAAATTTAAAAAACACCTAATGCAAAGTCAGTGAAATATTGTTCAAACCAGGGCTGGTTAGAAATGCTTTCTAACAGTACTTGTTTACATTGTACTGTAATGCACGGCTCAGCTAAATGCCTGTCATAAAAGTCAACTGGAGCTTTAACAATTATCATGGAAATGGTTTGCTGAAATTTCTGCTAATTTTCTAATACAATAGCACCAGATGTACCTGCTCCTGGTTTGTTAGTAATTCTTCAGGCTCTCATTACTACTTCTGCCTGAATATAAGTACCTCAAAGTCCATGTGAAAGAGTGCACCTTCACAGTTTTAAAAGTTAGTCATTTAAACACTTCCATGTGAAAGAGTGCACCTTCATAGTTTTGAAAGTTAGTCGATTAAACACTTCTTGCATACTGCAAGACATTATAGTTTCCTCCAAAGGTTCCAGTCAGAAGTTATATTGCATCTAGCAGATTTTCTACCCTGGACAAAATAATCAATGTCATCCTTGTTCATGGGAATTAGTTCCCATCAAGATAATCCATACAAGCCATATGAGATGTTAATGTAACTAATAAATTAAAATAAAAGTTTACATTGAAATATAGATAGAGCAAATCACAATCCTCATATGGAAGCTGGGATTATTTAAATCACAATCCTCATATGGAAGCTGGGCTTCTATCTTTGATGTCTGCCTGGACAACATTCATAGAACACAAAAAAGTCAACAGCCAGAGCAAAATATTTTTTTGTATTTTTCGCAGCAAGAAAATGCAGCTGAAAAAAGAACACAGGTTTTTGCATGAAATGCTGCATCAGGTATTAAGTGATACCTGACGAAACATTTTATGTGAGAGCTCATATTGTTTTTTGCTTTTTGTTTTTATATACAGTTATTGAAACTCTTGTTCATGGTTCTTGTTCTAGTCTTCTCTTTTTATCAAGTTTTTGTGTTTTTTTTTATTATTATTTACCTGCAGTAATCTTTATTTTGGAATTGTGAAACAATCTTCTACCTGAAATAAAGTGTCAGGATTTACTCCAAAAATTAAGGATAATACTAACTGAACGCCTCCATCAAGAAGTAATCTGCCAATTCTTTAAAGACAATACTTATATAGATCAACAATGAAATCAGATTTGTCCTGCCCTTACCAAATCATCCAATCTCATATCTGCTGTAACAGTCTCATTTATTGTATATACTTTATTTTGTCAATCCTTCCATGTTTATTAATCTTGCACTGTATAACCTCTGTATCATTTTATTTGTGCAAGGTGCTCAATTGTTTACTTATACCTTTGCAATTGTATGTATGGTCTCATGTATTCCAAGTTTTCTGTACTGCTTCTGTACAACTCTGTATAATTGCCACTATGCTCAGGTTATGGCTGAAAAGTATCTTCGAAATAGCCTACCCTACATGATTATGAAATATCAACTAATAGATGAATAAATAAATACAACTGATATTAGAATAAAAATAATTAAGGTTAAAACTTTTCCTCTGGCTTATACATGGTACAAAAGAGATACATGCCCGAATCATGAAAAACTTGACATAAGCATAAAACCCATCAAAACTTTCAACAATGTAAACATTTGAGAAACCTCACTAAATTTTATATTAGCTCTGGCAAGAAAATGTATTAGTTTAGCATACAAAACAACTCATGAAAACAATATAAAAATGTTTCTGGTATAATATAAATAACCTCCTACACCCCAGCAGAAAATCCCAACCAAACCCAACTCCAAATGAAACAGCTAAAAGATTTAACTCATATTTCCTACAAACTGCATCTTCACTATTTGCAGACACCCATACTAAAGAGGTTTCACCACCCTTTGCTGGTTACCTCCCTACCACCTTCTTCCTAAACACAATCCTAATTTCTACAATCAGGAAACATCTTCTTAAACTCAAATCCACTATGCTTGCAGTAAATAACCACCTAGCAGAATATATCAGACTTGCTTCTTATACTCTACCCTATCCTGTATCCTGCCCTTTAAATAAACCTGCCTGGAAAAAAGTCTCATATTATTCGCTTGCACATAGGTGATAACCCTGTTGACTTGCCCAACTACCGGCCTGTAGCTATTCTTCCACCCTGTCTAAAATCTTAGAAAAATGTTTTCAAACACAGTTACTAAAGCACCTCTTACCATCTCTCTTCAACTCAGCACAGCTTTTAACCCAGTCATAGTACAAACACTTCTCTATTGAGCATCATAAGTACCATAATTAACAACAGAAATGGTGGCAAATGGGTCTCCTTTATGTTTTTGAACCTATCCAATGCCTTCAGTGTCATCTCCCATGAAGAACTCTCTGAACTGAGCCTCTATAAATCCTTTATCACTTAGTTTCACAGCTACCTGTCCAATAGATTCTAATTCCTGAAATGGCAGAATGAATACTCCACCTTCCTTCCTTTGGGTTCATATGACTGACTCAAGAATCCATACTGTTTAATATATTCATAAATGATTTTCACTTGGCCACCAAACATGCCACAGTTATTCTGCATGACATCTAATTCAGAGTTCATCTGTTCCATCCCTACTATTCCAGAATTTCAAAAGCTAACCCAAGAATCATTCTCATCAATAGAATCTTCATGGAAAAGTCCCAGCAGGCAGCTCTCAGTCCTAAAAAAAAAATACTAGCATTTATAGGAAAATCACAATCCATCATCTTTTTACTGTTTGCTATCACATCATCTAACATATAAAGCTATTACAGGGCTCAAAATAGATAATAAGTTGAAATTTGACTTCCATATTCAATCTGCTGTGAAGAAAAACTTGGTTTCTTTTACAGAACCAAATCCTCTCTTACATACAGTGGCAGAAAAATGCTAACATCAACCTATCTATACCCAAAGCTCTCATATGCCTCTTCTATATTCATCAATTTGCATTCTACTCATAGGATCATAGGATTTAAAAGACAACTGAGCTGCTAGTCCATTTCTGCCTTTACAGTACCCACCCATAGGCCCTGCCTATCTTCTCAGTCATACCAGGAGTGAATTTTTGAATGTTCATCTAGCTGTCCAGCTCTATTTTAAAGACAGACAGTGTTTCCCACTGTTTGACTGGAAGAGAAACTTTGTCCAGAGAAGGGGCAGGCACTACATGATGAATCTCTCCCTCTTACTCATGTTATTTATTTGCTGGAGTAGATTTAGATCTCTCACATTAGTGTTAGCTGGACTATTTGATTTATTGAGGTATAAGAGATCTTGGACTACAGTATCTTTTATAGCCCTATAAACAAGGCAGAAATCACCCCACTGGAGTTCATATGAAATTGAGTATAGTGACAAATCCTCCAGTCTTTCTTGGTAGTTCAAGTCCTTTACGCCACTGATCTTTTTCATTAAAAACATCTAGAATCTTTCCAGTTGCTTGATGTGCTTAGTACGGCACATCTCAAAGATGTTGTACGCAATGATGGGTCTAATTAATGTGGTGTACAAAGTGAGAACATTTTTTATCTGGATGAAATACCTTCAGCTATGAGATTTGTAAAGTAAAAGGATTTCCAAATCACTTTTGCAACTTGATGGTCAAAAGTAAGGGAACTGTCCACCCAAGTACCCAGGTGTCTCACAACATTTTAATTTTGAAGTGGTGTGTTATTTATGCTACAAGCAGAAGCTACGGGGTGCTTACCAAGTGCAACAATGCTGAACTTTTTTTGCATTCAGCTTGAGTCCATGTTTGGTGCACCAGCTTTTGACAAGTGCAAGCTGTTGTCTGATTGCATATACAGTATATCTGGGGGGAGGGGGCTTGACAATGACTCCTATCTTGCAATCACCAATGAATTGTGTTAACCGGAGAACCTCATTTGATAGGAGGAGATCAGAAAACTAGATACCAAACAGCAGAGATCCTAGAACAGATCCTTGAGAAATAGTCCACTGGTCACCTTCATGCTCTCAGATGATGCTCTACCCCCTCTCATTGTATGAGTCCTGTATCATTCTCATTGTATGATTCCTGTAACTAAGCCAGTGGGTCTATATTAGATGAATGAAAGTTCATCTTAGCGAATGCTCACATTTGCGAATAACCAGATACTCGAAACTGCAATTTGGGGGGCTGTGCCCCCACACCCCCCATAAATATATAGTCCAACTCCGATATCCCACTACAGTGAGGAAAGGGCAAATATTCCCATCTTCACTGTACCGCAATCTCACAATTGTGGTTTTGAGTTCTGCAATATTCGCTCATGTGAACGTTCGCTAAGATGAACTTTCATTCGTCTAATATAGACCTTAAGTCAGTTGGCTATCTACCTAACCACATACAGGTAACTCAGAGTTTCTTCAATTTGTTTATTATTTTTGCATTTGATATGGCATCGAGTGCCTTGGCAAAGTCAAGGTACACTGTGTGGACAGCTTGTCTACAATCTACCATCTGAGTAACCCTCTTGAAAAATTTCATAAGATTCATTAGACAGGATCTACCCTATCTAATCTGCTAATATTTTGATATCATAGTTAATTACGTCAGCTGTGATATGTTCCATGGCTTTAAGTATAAGACTTGTTAGGCTGATTGGTCTGTCATTTCCAGGGTCTGATGTGGGGCTACCCTTGTAGAGTGGTATCACAACAGCTGCGAAACACTCATGTGGGGCAAAGCCAATTGATAGGATCATGTTGAAGAGTTTGAGGAGGGGGTCCAACAATCTTGCTTAGCACTGTTACTTAGGCAACTAGGGGAATTGTCAGGTCCCATATACGAGATATTTTTCATTTTGATGAGAACCTTCAGTACATGTTCTTCGATGATTGGTGATTTGATTCCATCAGGGATTAATGAGTTTGGGTGAAGTTGGCAATAAATTATTCACTGTATCAAAGTAATTAGTTCCATTGTGAATAAGTTTGGATCAATTCAGAGTGTTATTTTTTATTTTTCTAACATAACTAAAGAAAAATTTGTGGTTGCCTTTGGCTTCTATGGCTAGTCTGAGTTCATGGGAAGTTTTTTCTGATGTATTTTTTATTTTTTATCTAGTTGTTTGATGTTCTCCTTAATTTGGGCTCATCTGTTCTGCTATATAGTTTTAGGAGTTTCTTCCTTTTATTACATTGCTTATTGATGCTTGAGGACCACCGTGTTGGTTTGCCTTTAAACCTCCCCATTTGCTGTTTGGAGATTTTGACAGAGAAAGCTACTGGTTTGTGGGGGTGGTTAGGTCAAATATATTGTGTTCTCCAGCAGGTTCATTAACAATCCAGTCTGGGAAGTTCTTGTTTATAAAACGTAATACTTTTTGTGCATATTCTACTTTGGTGGTATAAGTCCCCCAGTTAATCATTGGATAGTTAAACTCACTTAAAATAACAGCATACTTATAAAGAGTTCATTAAGACTGTTGAGAAATGTGTGATTTTCAGGAGACATACTGGGGGTCCTGTATCCCACAATGATCTGATAGTTAATCTTATTTAGCATGACTTGAATTTCTATAAGCTCAGCATGAGGGTCTTTAGGTATTTCTATCAAGGTACTGTGGCTCTAACAAATATGGATACGCCACCACAGTTTCCATCACATGTAAATGAATGTCAAGCTCAAAACCCAGTTATTGAAGTAGTGTCCTCTGGGCACTTAAATTAGGTCTCCATAACAACACAAGCATGGATGTGCTCCAAATGCAGGAGGGCCTCAAGGTCCAGCAACTTGTTGTTTAGACTTAATTATATAGAGCAACCTTGATATAATCCAGTGGTAGATTTGCTTTGGGACTTAGGTTTGGTGGTCTATCAGCTGGACCTTACCTAAAAAAGGCATAATGGGGGCAGCAAAAGCTTTTGCCAATGTGCAGAATCCTTTAAATGAGAGATGCAAATCATCCTTCCCAAAGCAAGTATGATTGTCATGAATATCACCCCATACATACTGGATTCCTGTAAAATGACACCAACTATTTAGCCAATTGCTAAAACCAGTCACCTTTTCTTTAAACATTGGCATCATTTTTGATGACAGCAGGATTACATTCAATACTAGGCTATTTCTTGAATTTGTGACATGCATGGAGAGCTCTATAATGACTCTTTCTCCATATCCCTCATGGTTCTGCACACAAGGGCATTTACTTCAGCATTGGCCTCCACTATGCAGTAATCATATTTTTTTGGGTTTAAGTGTCCTAAAGGCCTTTCAATGTCAGCAGTCTTGGCCTCTGAGATACAGCTCTCTGTCACTCTGCTTTTGTCCAGCCTTGTGAGAGTAGAATCCATGTGCCTAACTATGGAGTCACCAATAATTAGTACATTTCTATTTGTGTTTGAAAATTGCTTTGGTGTAATTGATCTAGGATGTGCTGTTTTCTGGTGACTCTCGACTGTGTTGACATTAATCAGTGTTGCAGTGCTTAGTTTATACTAGACTTTGCACCTACTAAACCTGTGAGGCTTAGGCAAGGATTTTTGCTAGTGCCTAACTATATAATGATACTTACATCTCCACAAGTAGGCAATGACAGGTTAAGTAAAGAATCATTATCTGTGAGCATCAAGCACAGCAGGTGACTCCATCTTCCCTAACTAAATAGGTAAAACTTGGAACTCATTACCTTCTGCCATTACCTCAGCCAACTCAATGGATACTTTCAAAAACTACTAAAAGAACACCTAAAACTCACATGGATATGCCCTTGCTATCCACCAGGTTGACCCCATATCATACACACCCTCTGACCCACTCTCTTGCTCCCCTTCACTTCTATCCCTTGAAGAAGAATCGTGGCTTCTTCCTGAAGTGCCTCTCCTGCGAACACCCACCCCAACTGTCCACAATTATACACATTCCAACTTCACACCTAACCACTTCTCACAAAACTAACCTTAACATCCTCTCCCATCCCACTCTTACTTACGTTTGTCTCAAGCAATGTTATTAAAGGAAACCAGTACATTCTATGTACTACTGTACTTTATCTTTAAACTATGGAATTTTGTTAAAACTTGTGACTACCAATGAAAATTGTACTGTGTAATTTTAAAACTATGGAATCTTGTTAAAACATGTGTTTTCCCATGAATCCTTGCTTCCTGTGTAGAAATCTCATACTTGTTTGTTCTTAATCTGTGGAGCTTTTGTCCCCGGGCCTCCGCTGAAAATGGACATGTACCAGTCGGACTCTCCCGGTCAACAAATGTAAAATAAAAATAAATAAATAAATTCTTACATATATGTAGTTATTTATTTATTTACTTCACTGTGATTTCTGGGTATGTGGGCTGGTGCACAGACCCTTTTCCGCCATGACCTGACCCAGTGGGTACAAATACATAGCGCTTAAAACATTGCCTGCATATACCAAGTTCTATGAGGGTGGCACCAGAAGGTGGACTAGACGGCATAACTTCCATTCTAACTAAGGGTGTGAGGTGTGTCAGGAAGGGATAACATAATATAATAGTGTGTTGGCTTCTAGATTAAAGTATTAGTTCAAGGGAATTAGTAAACAAAGAATAATTAAGGTTTGGACACCAAGTTAACAGTATGAATTAGTAAACAAAGATTAATTAAGGTTTGGATACAAAGTTAACAGTATGCAGTCAATATTCTAGCCTTGCTAAGCTAAAAGGTTGGTTTGGTGGGCAGATATGGAAAATAATATCAGTTTGGCTCCTAGTTTAGAAATGTATTTGGGGTAAAATAATATAGTAGATACAAAATTAGGGTCAAGCACCAAAACCAGGTAGACAGAAAATCTGGCTATGAGATCAGCTTTAAATGTACATGGATGTACTGATGCTTAATTCTGAGATATAAATAGCTTTAACTTATAGTTGGCATTAACTAAGATTTCTAAGAGTGAATTTGAAACTGAAAGTGCCTGCTTCTGTTGAATACAGTGTTGTGCAGCACTGGACACAGCACCACCACCCACTGTTAAGCTAAAGAGATAAAGTGAAAAAGTGAAAGAACCAATAAGAAAGCTGCTAGAGCTCCACCAGTAATGTGCACCCCTCAAAAAGAGTAATAACTTATTTTCTATCACTGAATAATCACTACTGCTCTCAGCAAGTTTTGCACCCTAACAAGAAAACCAACTGAAATGGTAATGTAATATAAGAATAAATGTAAAACTAGGGAATAAAGGAGTGGAAAGTCACATGGAAAACTCTTTGTTTAGCAAAATGGGAATGTTGTCTAATGAAATAACAAAGGAGAACGTTCAGTGTGGCAAAAACGGAGAATCCATTAATCACAAAAACAACTAGGCTACTGTAAAACAGACAATATAAGCACTTTAATTTAATGAAAAAAGCTTAAATTGGAGAACACTTTGATTAACTAGAGGGAGGTGCAATCTAATACTTTTAACAGCTGGACACTATTTTCAGACAGAAAGCCAACAACTTATTCCATATAAACTGAAAAAAAATTATAACATTTGGGAAAATAAGCAATAAAGTTCAGAAAATATCAAAATTACAAGTACAAAAAGAAGCAAGTACTTCCCTGGTTCTTATGTGAGGATTAAATTGGAAAACACTACAAAAACTCTCTCAGAACATGTAATACTAGCTCAGCCTCCTGACGTCTTGGGAAAAGACTCCAAAAACTAATATTGAGCAAGGCTATAATAAGGTAGCAAAATGTGTTGTTAACCTGCAGTCCAGGACCCATCACTGCTTGGCCTTTAGGCAACTCAGCTGGGTGGAACTACCATGTACTCCTTCTACTATTAAGTAAAAATATCACAGAATAATATTTATCTGTTAGAGAAATACCAGTCCTTAAAGAACTATCTACCATTAAACTCACAAAATAAAAGCCTTTGTTCCCAATACAAGTTTCTGTTTCACTCCACTAAATCCTATATAATAAAGCTGGTGATGCTATCTCCTCTATCTCCGAAATGTGGAATAATATTCCCCTTTCATCAAAACTCAATGAAAACCTACAAAAATTCAGAACACAGCCTATCTTGACATCGCAAAGGATTTCAACACCATCCCCCATTCTGGAATTATAGCTAAACTCACTAAACTAGGTATAAATCCCTACGTCATAAGATGGGTTGCCAACTGGCTCACTGACAAAACCCTCATTGCAAAAGTTGCAGTGTCCAAATCTGACTTCAAACCAGTGACAAGTGGAGTACCACACGGTTCAGTCCTGGGACCTCTCCTGTTTGGTATCCACTTCTCTGAAGTACAAGCTAACAAAGAAGGCCTTTGGCTATCGAAGTTCACAGATGACTGCAAACTAGGAGCCATAGTTGGGCTCCCAAATGATGTGGACATCTGACAGAAGGGCCTCACTGAGACAGATGCCTGGTGTCAGAGCCATGGCCTCAAGCTCAATGTCAAAAAGTGCATTGTCATCCCCTTTCGTAAAAACTCTGTACCCATGAACTACTACATAGGTGGCAGTCTACTTAATGCTGAATGCGTGATAAGAGACCTTGGGACTCAGGTGGACAGTAGTCTCTCTTTTGATAATCACATCACCACAGGAGTCAAGAAATTCTTCTACATGGCACACCTCATCACAAAAGAGTTCTCATCCAGGAAAAAAGAAGTCATTGTTCCCCTCTACTCGACACTCATTAGACCGATTATAGAGTACAACGCCCCTTTTGGAATGTACCTCACAGGACATCTGCAGCAGCTGGAAAGGCCACAGAAGTACCTCACAAAGAGGATTACCGGCCTCAAACAGATGCGCTACACTGACCATCTCAAAAAACTCCAGCTTTACTCCGTAGCATATCGCCTACTCCGAGGTGATCTCTGCCTAACATATAAAGCTATGTCAAACCCAGAGCTGTTGGACATGCTGCACCTAAATAAATCCCAATCCCTCCGAGCTACACGCTCTATGGACCTAACCCTTGTCACCACAATAAACAGGACATGCTGGAGGGTTAGATTCCTGTCCCAGAGACTTCCCATACTCTGGAACAAGCTACCCACCTATGTCAAGCAAAGTTCTTCATTAGCACTCTTCAAGAAAAATGGGAAATAGCAAATACACCCCGGGGATCACTTCTGTGGCTCTGCTCGATAGGGGCACAGGAAAATAACTTTCTTATGTGGCGTAAGCCAGGGAACCTTGTTGGCTAGGCTTACTTATGCTCTTGGGTCGATAGCCCAGTACCTACCTATGAACCTATGAACATCTTAACTACATCTGAAAGCATCTTGGCTGGGTCACTACTTGTTAGTACCTGGATGGTCCTATTCATAGCCCTGCTTCCTTCCTATTAATATACACTTTTATCTATATAAGGCTACTCCTGTATTCACTAATACAAATGAGGCTGGCTGACTAGCTTATACTCTAGTGCAATAATTCTATTTGTCCATGAATTAATAATTTCTTCACAACATCTCACTCCTCATTTTTAGCATTCTTGTTTACTACTCACAACACAGCTGTTATCTGCTCCTTGCTGTCTATCTCCATCAACCAGTTTCAGTGTTCATCCCTACAGCCACTAAAGATCAGGCAAAAATCTGCCTCTCTCGATGTATTATAACTCTTTATATGTCATGTTTATTTTCTTGATTGGTATCTTTACAAAGTGTACATAGATAATGCTTGAAAATTATTCAGGTTAAGTTTTAGACTGTAATATCTGAATGTTGGTTCCCAGCACCTTTTTCTTCTCCTTGGTTTTAAAAATTGATAAACTCTATAACAATATTCTTATTTTTCTTCTTTGTAATTCATGTAGTGCTATTCTGATGCAATTTTTCATCTTGCATTTTGCCATTTCTTTACTCATACACTGCATTTTGTGTTACTGATTTTTGTGTGTTTTTTAGAATTTTATTTGTGCCCTTGCAGTTTGTACTGTTAAATTTTATTATTGAATTTTATGGAGCTGTTCTCCCAGGATAGATTTTTGCTAAATTGGACTTTCTCTGTAAACAAATACAAATGCTGGTGTTGTGTTGTTTTGTTGGAGTAAGCACAGAGCTATGATCCCGCAGTATGGTGAGCACCATTTTGTGCCTCTGTATCAAAGCACTTAGCTAGTACATCTGTGTCTGCTTCACAGTATATAAAAGGACTGACTGCTGCTGCCTCTGTCCATTTGAGAATAACTGTAACACTATAGGTTGCTTCCTTCATCATGGGAACCTGACTGGTTTTTGCTGCTCTTTACATGACCATGCTTTTATAATTCTATTATTCTATTTACGGGATTCTGTCTTACTTGTATCTACATGTGGGTTGCATTGTTGAAATGTCAGTTATAGTCCCCCACATCCCTGTGTGTTATGAGATGGCTTGCCTTTCAAGTTTGTCTTTCAGTATAGGCAGAGGTGTACAAAGAATACTGCCAGCTACTACACGAGGCAGCAGTGACTTTGATCGTAGCAGGGTTTGAAGCATATATGACCCTTTCCTGACTAATTTCTGCCATATCACCTCTGGCTTCTCATCACTAAGGTCAGGTTTCCCAATTTTCTCTTTCTGCAGGTATCATTAATCAGAGCTGTGGGCATATCAGTTGTAGCCTGCTGCCAATGCAGTTGTGGCTGAGTTTGGTACATAGGATGGGTGTACCACATTTAGGAGGGTTCTGGCCCATCCCAAGTAGGTATCTCCAACTACCTGCCTTGGCTGCAGCAGCATGGAGCTCATAGTGGAGATTAAAGCTGACTAAGCAACTGCTGCCATTCAACAAACCCTCCTACACACAAACCAACACTTTGGGTCAATCAGAACAATATGAGACATTACTTCCTACCAAGGGCTAACTGTGGGACTGGAGCTGTTGTATATACTTGCCACATGTTCTACCTGTGGGGAATTTTATGTTGGCAAAACAGAGAGGTCCCTGAAGGAACAAGTTCATGAACATGAATATGCCATTAGGAACAAAAACCTTAAGAATGCTCTTGCACACCACAGCCAAAGTTATAACAATGTTAAAAAGTGTTTACTTTTAGACTTAGAAATAAATTCTCTCTCCCCTTTTTCAGGACGGTCGGCAAACATTTTAGAATGTAGGGAGTTGTGGTGGCAAGTGCATTTTGCAGCTCATTTCTCACAGAGGATTAATGAAGCAGTTAACATTATGTGCCTTTTAAGAAAAAGAGCAAATATGATTGAGACACTACTTTGTGTAGAATAATTACAGCGGATTAACTGTGATTAATTATTATAAGATATATTTGAAACTGGTTAGTTGCATTTAACAACATTTTAACCGTGGCTTATACAACAGTTTTTAGTGTACTCTTTGTTTATGATTTTGACTCAGTAAGTCATATGACATAAACTAGTTATAAAATGGCTGAAGCTGATGAAAGTAATGTATTCTGAATAAAAGTCAGACAAAGCACTTAATACACAAATAAAAAACCTTTGGACTTTTTATCCTGCCTTGCTGATCATCCATTCTACACATCTGGTTTCCCCTACACACAATGGCAGACCAGCTGCCTGATGTCATCAGACTGCTGGAGGTGTGGCCATTACTACTGGCAACCCAAATGCATGACCACCACTTACTGGGATCTAGTAAATTCCTCTAGGTCAGTCAATGACCAGTAGGCTGCCAGCACCAGATCCTATCCAAGCCATTTGTCTACCCTTTGTGCATGTGTCTCCCATGTTTTCTTCCTTTATGTGTTCACATCTGCCCCTGACTGTCTTCCTTACATGTGTGTATGTTTGTCCCTGCTGTCTGCCCTCCTCTTCATTTCAATCACCCTTCCCATCTTCTATTGCTGTCGCTCCTTCTCTGTATATATAATATACTGCATAGGATTACACTATATTATTCACATATGGGGTGGGAGGTTGGCATAATGGTTAAGGTGTTTACCTTACAGACACAAAGTGCAGGGTTTGGTTCTCACATGGGGTAATTGGCTAGGCTCAAAATAGTCTACAAGGGCAGTTAGCCTAGCATTAATCTATGTGTGTGTGGTGTATGTATATATATATATATATATATATATATATATATATATATATATGTGTGTGTGTGTGTGTATTTGTGTATACAAAAATATTGAATGGCTAAATATTGATCCTGAAAGATCGAAAACCAAAACAACAAAAAGATTACACTTTTTGCAGCCCCTCTGGCACCCCTTACCCCCTGTCAGTTATATAAACCAATATACTACCTCCAAGATTGCTCTACATTAGGGAAAGGGCAAGTTTCCTGATCTTCACTGTTCATGATCTTGCATGGACTTAATGCCAGCAAAAGTGATCAAATGAGTTTTGACTACTTCTGCAGGGATAAAAAAAGTTTGATGTTATAAATATTTGATTATATGTATGTGTGTATATATGTATGTATGTATATATATATATTTATATATATATATATATATATATATATATATATATATATATATGTGTGTGTGTGTGTGTGTGTATGTGTTTATATGTATGTGTATATATATATATATATATATATATATATATATATATATAGTATAGAGCTCTAGGGACTATTGAACTGAAAGTTCAATAGTCAAATCCCACGATTCACCGAGCGCGCACTTTAACAAAAAGTGCTTTTACCGAAAAAAACACTTTTCGATTTAAAGCGTGTTAAAAAAAAAACATTAAAAACAATAAAAAAGTGTTTATGCAGGGGGCAAGCCCTGGTAACACCCCACACCCCCTAATACTTTAAAATTCTCACTTCCGATCGCACTACAGTGGGGGAAAAGGGAATTTTGGCTCTTATCTGCACCATAGTACAATCCTCTGACAACAGGCATACTTACTCAAAAGTGTTTCTTCGGGTAAAGCACTTTCTCTTAAGTATGCCCAGCCATTTCAAATTGATTGAAGTAAATGGCATTTTGAGCATGATAGTCCTAGACCCTTATATATATATATATATATATATATATATATATATATATATATACATATATATAGGTCCAATATGTAAATCCTGAATTTCAATTATTTCAAAATTACAGAGCTTGAAAACACTAAATTCGAAACCCATGAGAAACCCCACTGAAATTCCAGAATCCCGAAGCTCAGAGATGTTGAATTAGTGCTTCTGGTGGTGCAGGTGTGTGAATGGATGGGTGGAAGTTTAGGTAAGTATGTATGTGCAGTGTGTTGGATAGGGGCTTTAATGTGTATAAGTGTGTGTTGTGACTGTGATGTGTGTGTGTGTGTGAGGGATTGTAAAATGTGTGTGGGTGTGAGTTTCCTTTGTGTGTCTGGGTTGTGCTGCATCTCTGAGGTTAGAATATTTAAGTAGGGGGGGTGTGGGGGGCTGTATCTGTAGTGTAGGATTATATATTTGATTGTTGGGGGAAGTTGTGTGTATGTGTATATGTGTGCTATATTTGTAGTGTACGTTCGGGATTTTAAATTTTGCGGTTATGGGGTTAAGGGATTTCGTATTTTAGTAGTATTTTCGGCTATGTAATTTCGAAATATGAAATTCAGGATTTCAGTGTTTTAAGGATTACGCATAATTGGAGGGACTCCTCGGACCCATATGGAGATGGAGGAGCATATATATATATATATATATATATATATATATAAATATATATATATATATATATATATATATATATACACCTACACACACACACACACACACACACACACACAACGATAGTTACATTAAATACAAAATAGGTCTCCAAAAAGCATAGTCTGCCTTATCCCCAACCTGTTCTACATTGCAGTATACCTATACCACTTTTCTGGTTTTTACTATACTCCCCCTTTCCACCATTTTTGATGAACTATATTTCTGGGCACTCTTCCATTTGCTCCCAACTATGCCATGTAGTGGTTTTCCCTTAGGTGAGAGCACTGATAGGTCATGCTGACTTCGTGTATTTGTCATTCACATTTTTCATGAGTTTCACACAATATAATGTGAGACTGCATATTACCCTTACTTCTATTCTTGATCTCTGTCAGGTATATCCCTCTGCTTTGTTTCCACAATTTCATGTCTAGGTACATCCATCCACCTCCTTAATGCACAACTTTTCATATCTATTTTTCATTCTTGTCTATTTTGAACTAGCGTGTTGTCTGCATGTGTAGTGTTAACTCTTACACTATGTTAATGTGATGAGTGCTGTGCATCCTGCCCCTAATATTTTGGTGTAGCCTAACAGAAAACATGAAGGTTGACCTCTCTCAAATCCCCTTTTCTTTCATCAAATCCTACTTTCCCAACAAATTTCCAGAAAATTACCAAATGTCTTTAAATCATCTTGTTCAGCATGTAGCTAAAACAGAGTTATTACTTGTGTTTGTTTCTTCCAGAAAAGCTGACAAACAGTTGTTCACAAAAATATTTCCAACTGACTGCTACCAGAAAAATTATAGAATCAATGTGCTTGCAGGCCAGGAAATGTCTCCACTGTATTCACACTAAACTCTGTATGCACTAACTCCCACAGTCACACAGCAGTGGGAAAGGAGAACATCCATATTGGGAAGTATAGAGAAGCAACTGTCATGCACAAACAGTGATCCTTGCTGTGTCTAATGGTATAGCCTTTGGACATATGGTAACAGGTGATCTTGACAAGTTATTGATTTCACCAGTTAGCTCCTTAGATAATATTTTCTGCATTCACTGATATTAGGGAATCCCCTTGTGCTTTACTTCTTTGAAGATCTTGGGTATATATCTAGTACACCTGACCACACATCCTTTCGAAAAGCAGTGCTGCTGTTTTGTAAAAATGTCTTCATACCACTACATTTTGATTTCTGCTAAGATTAATGGTTTTATCCGCTTAAACCTGTTGTCTAATATTTATTTATTATAATTAATTATGTATATTCCATATTTATTGTAAATGCAGAGAGATATAATGTATTATCAGGACAATAATACTTGAGTGATAATTATAATCATTTGCTTTCCCACTCCACTCCTGTTAATTATAACCTATAATCTTTTTTAATATCTATTTGATACATGGTTTATAATTATTGATTTTATCTTACTATTTAGATATCCAGTGTAAACAAAATACATACCAGAATTAGTAACACTATTGTCAACCACAAATTTATTCAAGAGATTGATTTATCATAGCAATACTACACTATACAAACTAATTGCCATGAACATAGATGAAATAAAGCATGAACAATGATTGTTCTTACGAATGGAGTTGCAATATGTTATATGATACATTTATAAAAAACGGTTTGGTTGAAATGGTAGAAGTAGTGCAAAATAATACCATGTGATATGTCAACAAATGAAGTGATATGTATAGCGCACAACACTAAAACGCAAGTTTCACACCACTAAGCATCACTACAACACCTCCACTGAACAATGTCTTATGCATCATTGTACACACATCACAATACACGCAATGTTGATATATCGCAACATCCAAAATTTGAAGATTACGTTTCCTATGCAAGTTTTGAATGTTAGAGAACCATATATGGTAGAAACCACCTGAGCATGGTGAAAATTGGGACATCCAAAAGAACCCCATCAATTGGGGTAATAATTCCAGGGTAAGCAGATGCTGACTGAAGAGGTAGTTTCTCACTAACATCTCAAACATTTTTCCATTTTGCATTGTTGTTATGTCATGAGCAAGGTGCCTCAGTGACTACCGCCCGTGTGCACACACACACACAGATCACATGTGAAGTTGGCAACTCAGATGTCTTTGATATGAACGGCCCAAGACCATGTGAAGCAGGTCATGCAACTCCAAAAGGACACAAGATTCAAGAATCTTGGAGATACTTTTTGCCTGGAGTTATGTTATAAGAAGAGTCATGAATATTCATGGTTTGATAGTGGACTACAGCCTAAACACAAGGTACACTGAGGTTGGTCTAAACAGACTGTTGCAGCTACTATATCTATCTTTATTCGACAAGTGGTTGGTAATGAGCTGTAGCCTTTGATGTGCGAAGTGCTTTGGCAGGACTTTGTAAGCACTTCATCTTTGCCTGGATTGGTACACACATTTATTCTTGGAACGCCAGCACTACCACGGCAAATCACTTTGTGGATTCTACATATATATATATATATATATATATATATATATATATATATATATATATATATATATATATATATATATATAGGGTTCTAGGACTATTGAACGAAAGTTCAATAGTCCAAATCCACATTCACCGAACACACTTTAACAAAAGTGCTTTTACCGAAAAAACACTTTTCGTTAAAGCGTGTTAAAAAAAAAACATTAAAAAACAATAAAAAAGTGTTTATGCAGGGGGCAAGCCCCCCTGCACCCCCCACACCCCCCTACTTTAAAATTCTCACTTTGAGATCGCACTACAGTGGGGAAAAGGGAATTTTGCCTTATCTGCACCATAGTACAACCTCCACAACAGGCATACTTACTCAAAAGTGTTTCTTCGGTAAAAAGCACTTTCTCTTAAGTATTCCCAGCCATTTCAAATTCGGTGAAATCGCCATTCGAGCATTAGTCCTAGACCCATATATATATATATATATATATATATATATATATATATATATATATATATATAGGTCCAATATGTAAATCCTGAATTTCAGTATTTCGAAATTACAGAGCTGAAAACACTAAATTCCAAAACCCGCAGAAGCACGAAATTCAAAATCCCGAAGCTCGGAGATGTTGAATTAGTGCTTCTGGTGGTGCGGTGTGTGAATGGATGGGTGGAAGTTTAGGTAAGTATGTATGTGTAAGTGTGTTGGATAGGGGCTTTAATGTGTGTAAGTGTGTGTTGTGAATGTGATGTGTGTGTGTGAGGGATTGTAAAATGTGTGGGTGTGAGTTTCCTTTGTGTGTCTGTGCGATCTCGGAGTTAGAATATTTAAGTAGGGGGGTGTGGGGGGCTGTATCTGTAGTGTAGGATTATATATTTGATTGTTGGGGGAAGTTGTGTGTATGTGTATATGTGTGCTATATTTGTAGCGTACGTTCGGGATTTTAAATTTTGCGGTTATGGGGTTAAGGGATTTCGTATTTTAGTAGTATTTTCGGCTATGTAATTTTGAAATATGAAATTCAGGATTTCAGTGTTTAAGGATTACATAGTGGACCAGGACCCATATATATATATATATATATATATATATATATATATATATATATATATATATATATATATATATATATATATATATATACACACACACACACACACACACACACACACACACACACACACACACACAAACATAGTTACATAAATACAAAATAGGTCTCCAAAAAAGCATAGTCTGCCTTATCCCCAACCTGTTCTACATTGCAGTATACCTATACCACTTTTCTGGTTTTACTATACTCCCCTTTCCACCATTTTGATGAACTATATTTCTGGGCACTCTTCCATTGCTCCCAACTATGCCATGTAGTGGTTTTCCTTAGGTGAGAGCACTGATAGGTCATGCTGACTCGTGTATTTGTCATTCACATTTTCATGAGTTTCACACAATATAATGTGAGACTGCATATTACCCTTACTTTGCGATCTCTGTCAGGTATATCACTCTGCTTTGTTTCCACAATTTCATGTCTAGTACATCCATCCACCTCCTTAATGCACAACTTTCATATCTATTTTTCATTCTTGTCTATTTTGAACTAGCGTGTTGTCTGCATGTGTAGTGTTAACTCTACACTATGTTAATGTGATAGTCTGTGCATCCTGCCCCTAATATTTTGGTGTAGCCTAACAGAAAAACATGAAGGTTGACCTCTCAAATCCCCTTTTCTTTCATCAAATCCTACTTTCCCAACAAATTTCCAGAAAATTACCAAATGTCTTTAAATCACCTTGTTCTTATGTAGCTAAAACAGAGTTATTACTTGTGTTGTTTCTTCCAGAAAAAGCTGACAAACAGTTGTTCACAAAAATATTTCCAACTGACTGCTACCAGAAAATTATAGAATCAATGTGCTTGCAGGCCAGGAAATGTCTCCACTGCATTCACTAAACCTGTATGCACTAACTCCACAGTCACACAGCAGTGGGAAAGGAGAACATCCATATTGAAGTAAACAACTGTCATGCACAAACAGTGATCCTGCTGTGTCTAATGGTATAGCCTTTGACATATGGTAACAGGTGACCTTGACAAGTTGTGTTCACCAGTTAGCTCCCAGATAATATTTTCTCATTCACTGATAGGGAATCCCCTTGTGCTTTACTTTTTGAAGATCTTGGGTATATATCTAGTACACCTGACCACATCCTTTCAGCAGTTGCTGTTTGTAAAAATGTCTTCCCCATCTTTCAATTCAAGTTCAAGTTTGTTATTGCACTTAATTTTCTAAGTGCTTTATTAACTACAAAACTGAACAATGTAATGTAGAATTAGAACAAAAAAATAAATAAACAGGAAAATGAATTAACTTTGTAGTGACCAAATTCCCAGTGAATACATTTGCGTTTTCCTCAACTCCACTGCCTGTTAATTTAACCTATTAATCCATGCATTTATTTATTTGTATTTGAATTTGATAATGTAAGTTGACCACTGATCCATGCTGACCTATTTCAGACTCATCCCAAGTGTAAAACCCACAAATACAATAGAGTGATACAATATTCAGTATAAAATCACACAAATATAAAGAGATTGATATAATATTCAGTACAAAAACACACAAATACAAATATAATGAGAACATAAGCAGTAGAAAATAAAAGGAACATATTATATTGCATAATATGAATGCAGAAATTTGCAAAATATGGGTTACTCAAATACTAACATTTATAAAAAAAACAGGTTTGGTTGAAGGCAGGTGAAGTAATTGTGCAAAAAATTAATAGCCTATAACAGTGATAATGTCAATCAAACTGAAGTGAGTGCACATATACAAATACACACGCACACACACACACACACACACACACACACACACACACACACACACACACACACACACACACATACACACACACACACACACACACACACACACACACACACACACAGCAAATGTGCATATATACAGCAAACATACCTATAAGTAGTTTGAAGGATTACCAGTACACCTACTGCAAGTCTTTGAGATGTGTAAGAGAACCAGAACATATGGTAGAAACCCACACTGAGACATGGTGGAAGAAAATTGTAGACTCCACATCCAAAAAGAACCCCATCAAATTGTGGGGAAATAAAGAAAATTGTGACAGATGGGTGTAAGCAAGAAAATGCCCTGACTGAAGAGGTCAGTGTTACATGCACTAATCCATCCATCCACAACACCTTTTTCCTATTTTGCATATGGGGTTGGATTGAGTGACAATCATCGACAGCTAAGGTGCATACTGCAGAGTGACTAGCCCTGCCACTGTTGTTGTTTCACACCACACAATCACACACGTACTCACACACATGGTGAATGTATAGTGTCCAATCTACCTACTGCATGTCTTTAGAATATGGGAGGAAACCAGAGCACCCAGAGGAAACCCATGTGAATGCAGGGAGGACATGCAGACTCCACACAGAAGGCACCCCAGCCAAGAATTGAACCAAAGAGCATCTTGATGGGAGGAGTCAACACTTTCTGCTGAGCCACTGTGCTGCCCTAATGTGCTAATAATACAAAATGTGAGTCACTGACTGAGCTCAACTGTTTTGTTTTTTGTTTTTCATTCTAACAGAAATCTAAAAGACCACATCTCAGGACATAGAACTGTAGAGATTTGCATTGGTTGTGATATTGTGAATAATGAAAACTTACCAGATATTATCACAGAATGGAATACAAATCTAAACGTCCTCTACACATAGCTGTTGTTTACATTCTTCTTGGCAAACACTATAGGACACTTATTTGATTACTTTTAAGAACAGGCTGTGAAATATTGCTAAAAACAGAATGTATTCTAAAATAGTCAGCTCTAGTAGTATAGACAGAGACAAAGCCCTAGCTACAGCCCCAGTGACACAGATTTAATTAGGTGCTTGATACAGTTGGCAGGGTAAAATAAGTTTACCCCTCTCAGGTGGTGGTGAAGAGAAGCAGTACACTCATTGCCCCAATCACTCTGAAAGGATCAGCAATACAAATGTGCATCTTAGGGGCAACCTTTTGGCTCAACAAGCCAACGCCTGTTTGTAGCCTTCATAGAGAGTGTACAGTAATACTCGGAAGAGAAAGTAGATGCAAGACAAAGGTCACTTGTCCCTCCTCCCAAGTCAGTGGGTCAGGTTTCCTTATGGTAAGAACACAAGTGAAGGCACAGAACATCCTCATTGGTGCCCCTACCTACCCCTTTCCCTGGACAGTTCTTAGCCTTATACATCTGATTGGTAACTACCCTGGTATGAGGGAATGAACCACTTAAGTTGAGTAGAAGAACGTTTGTGGGTCGGCAGACATTAAAGCAAAAGGGCTTATGGAAAACTACTCAAATAAATTAATGGATATGCAACATGTTACAGTACTTTGTTGTTTCTTGCCCAAACAATTAAAACATAGGGGCTATGCAATTTTTAAAGATCAATACTAAACCAGGTATTACCAAGAATTTAATGAAAGCTAAACGGTTTGACTTTATTTAACTAGTAAAGTAGACTGCAATATTAATTTTTGTGCCTACAAATACCATCTAGGATACTGTTCACAACAGGCAGATTTACTATAATTTTAACATAGCTTCTGATAGGCTTGCTTTATGTTATTTTGTTTTAAATTTTGTAGGGAAGAGAAAATGGAAATAACTAGAAATTAAGGAAATGGTGAGCAAACAGTATATGCTACTTTTTCAACAGGGCTCAAAAATGTCCTTTAATGGACTTTAGCTGTATTCTTACTTTCAGTTATGCTTATACTGTTGCATGCATCTATAAATCTATTTTTTCTCTGCATAATGATAAACAGACCCTGTATGTATAAACCTTGGAAAAAATAGATGCCTGGGAAAATATAATAGTAAACACAGTAGAAAAGTATACAGAGGGGTGATTGATGAAAAATTCCAGAAGGAAACAAAATAAATTTAACAGTAGTATGGGAACGCTTTATGTTGTTTTAATCAGCAGATCTGCAGATGTCTCTTTACCATGCCTAATGTCTGTGGCCATAGCAAGTGAAGTAACCGCAACTCTTTGTCTTCCATCTGCTATTAATCTATTACAATTTTGTATAGTGCTACCTTTAGAGAATGTTTTTGCTTAAGAAGTTACAATCTCAGAAGTAACTTAAATGTGTATCTCCCTTATAACAGAGGCTAATCTGTTTCTTAAGTACAGAAGGTGTTACTAGACTGTTCATCGCTTATAAAGCTGTGTACATTTCTTGTTAGGGTTGAACATTATGTTGCTTGCTTGCTTTCTTTTGCTCATTCTGTGAAAACATGCATATTAAGATACTCTGGTTTCACTGTGCACCTTCACAAGCTAGGACTTTGGTTTGTAATGATCTGTTAATTTCCTGTGTTGCTTAGAAGTCAAAGAAAATCAGGAATGCTGATTGGTCCTACCGATAATATCAAATAACATTAGCAAACTCATTTGTAGGATGATTGCTCAGGAAAGAAACACAAATAATATTAAAGCTGATGTTCATATTCACATTGTTTCTTAGGTATTTCCTGAATGAGAAGTGCTTCATGGCTGAATATGAACATCATCTTTCACAGGCATTCTTGGATGAAAAATGATAACTAATGAATTGCATGTGTGTGACTGGTTGCAGTTAGAGGCATGAGCACCATGTGAATAAATAGACATATTTTTTTGTTTGTGTGGTGCCCTTGATTTTAATTAAATGGTCCTCATTTTCTGGGACTTGTGTCACTGATTTTTTCACTTGGACATTCAGAAGTATGCATGCAAAATGTTGCTGACTAAATACACAATTCAGAAGTGCATGTGTCTGTCTGTGTTTATGTGTTTGGAGGCTATAATATAGATATTACTAAATAAAAGCATGGTATAATGAAAAAAATGCTGGTATTGTGTAAAGAAAACTGTGTGAATACTACAGATATGGAAGTGAAATGTTTATTAATATGTAGAGAAACAATAGAAACTGTGTGAATACTACAGATATGGAAGTGAAATGTTTATTAATATGTAGAGAAACAATAGAAAACTGTGTGAATACTACATATATGGAAGTGAAATGTTTATTAATATGTAGAGAAACAATAGAAAACTGTGTGAATACTACAGATATGGAAGTGAAATGTTTATTAATATGTAAAGAAACAAGTATGCATAGGCTTGCATACATACACACACATGCAGAGGTAGAGAAGGAGTGAGATGTCTCCTCACTTTACGTTTATAGGTAGTATTTCAACAAAATATTTTGAGCTTCACTGGACACACACAAACATGCACACAAAACACACATATTTTCACGCACACACACACACACACACACACACACACACACACACACACACACACATATATATATATATATTTTTTTTATGTTTTATGGGACAAGCTTTTAAGTGAAATTATGTGAGGTTCGATTGTATGTCATTTCCATATATAAAGACAATGGACAAATAGGTCACAGAAAAGGCAAAAAGCTAACAACAAACAAAAGATCCCAAACAAGCCAGAGTCTTTACTATGTAGTAACTTAAACCTCCTTTGAAGTAGACCCATTCCATATATGCAAAGGATTCTTTAAGGACATTCAAATGTTCCAACACCAAGGCTTCGAAATGCCCGCTAACATTTTACTTTTTTAAAGTTTTTAATGATCCATTCATGCCATTAAAGACAAACCCCACTAGCTGTGGACATGACGTATTTCAGCCTTTTTATGGGCTCAGCAGTACTGCATAAGTAATTAGTTTAGCCATTATAAACCAAGTCATTTGACTACTATTTGACTTATTTACAAAAACAAATGAAAAAAAAAATTCTCCACCTTTAAACGTGGAGAAAGGGCAAAACAAAAATGCACACTTTTACACTCACTATCATTTCAAGTTAGTTCAAGATCGCTTACTCCAGATTATAACAACCACTTTTACAAATTCAGCAGAATACAGTTCAGAATACTTTCAAAGTACCAAAATTCTTTCCTACTTTGTGATGGCAGAACATTTACCTTAATATATAAAAATTTCTTCTAAACTCTCTGGATTTAGAATGCAACAATTCCTTCCTCAGGTCAAAATACTCCTTCTAGCCTATTTAATCACACATTTCATTGTTCAGATATCACAATAAAGAACCATCTAGCCTTTTCCACTGGAAATCTGGAATCTCACTTTTGTGAACTTCCTTGAGTGCTTATGTGCTTCCATATGATTTCCTCTTTTGTCTAGGCTCTAGGCCTCAATTTATTCTCTCTCTCTCTCTCTCTCTCTCTCTCTCTCTCTCTCTATGGTGTAAGCTCCAACTCCCCTTCAAACTGTCACTGTTCTTTGCTTCTCTTTCTGTTCATTTACATACAGGAGGTGGTGGTTTCCTCTGTTCAGGACAGCTCTGTGGGAGCTGCTTCCCACAGTGTAGAAATATGACCATCTCACATACCACACAGCTGCCTCTAGGGGTACTATATCACATACCCCTCCCCCCACCGCTGTGTGAAAGAGCTCCTTCTATGGCTTCCTGACTTCCACCTTGGTTAGACACCTGTTTTGATGGGCCTGATACAGCTATCCACAACTGCCATAAAGATTCCCAACAGCAGTGCCACATCTGCTACTGCCTGACCGGAATGTGTAATCTGGTAGTCCATTGTAAGTGTAGCTATGATAAGCAGGATTCTTATTTCCTTGTTTCTCTCAGTTTTTGGGACAGCAGCATCCTGTCTTATAACAGTTGTGCCATTGGTTTGTAAAACTTTGTGGCTGAGTAGATCTCAAGTCATCCCGAACCCCCTTGTCTTCGTTCTGTTTCACCAGGTTGGATCTTTTTTCTTTCTCTGAAGATTAATAACCTCATGATAATAATGTTTAACTTTGTTTTCTAACTTTCCATTCTTCTGTTGCATTTTATGTGCAGGTGTATTTCTTTCATTTGCAGGTACAGTACCTGTTATCTGGAGGTGCACCATTCATAGGTTTAGGTTCTGGTGACTCTGAACATTCATCTCCCATAAGTCTTCAGACGTAAAGAGTTTGTGTTGTAATAGATTCAGTACACTGCCTTTCTTTATGCTAATTCCTTTGTTTTGAACTTCCTCAATAGATGGTGCAATAAAAGGCTTTATTTTCTTGCAGTGATACTGGCCAAGTCATATATTTACTAACGTGGCCATTCTCTGACTTCAGTAAACTGTCAGTTTCACACTGTCCTGGGCTGGTGTCTATTCCAGCACTGTCAAAAATGTGATTTTTTTTTTTATGTTGAAAGAAAGTGTAGCTTGGTGTTGCTTGGGCTCAAGCTTACTAATCCAGTGTTCAGCTTTACTAGACTGATCTGTGATATGCTTGTTTATCTAATAAAGTATGGAACTTTCTTGGATAAACTCAATTTTGATATAATACCCATCATTACACACCTTCTGCATCACCCCTTCACTGTCAGTTGTCACTGTCTCACATCTGTTTGGATCTTGTATAGCAGACGTTTCTTGTGACTGTGCTGTACCATGTTCAGACTCAACCCGTCTGTTCTATTTTCCATTCTCAAACTAAGCATTCAGTTTTATATTCTTATTCTCTAGGTTCTTCACTATAATTTCCATTTTTTCCAGTTCCAGAGCAGCACAATCTCTGCAGTAACAATTTCTTCTGTTCTACTGCCACTTTGCTTTACAAGCTGCATCTTATTCAATAATGCATTCTCAGCTTCTAGTTCCTTCACTCAAGTTTCTTTCAGGCAGGGATAGAGTTTCCTCCTGTTTTTGAAAAGAAAGAACAAATAAACTCCTTGGAGTTCTTATTCTTTATACCACCTTTTAGGTTTACATCTGCATAGCCATATCTTGTTTTATCAGACATAAGCAGAGAACCAGTAACTAGACTACATTCCACATAAAGTATACCTGAGGCACTCTTAACATTGTAATCTCTTTCTAGAATGTCAGGTTTTGTGCCTGTCTGTTCTACAGTTATTCTAGGCTCACTAGTCTTGCATTTAGTGCAGTACTGTTTCAGTGTTTCTATATCCTTAAGGTCCTAAATGTGTTAGTGTTCAGTTGTCTTTCTCTGCCTCAAAGATTTAGCATGAGGCCCAATAACTATTTCAGATCATGCGCCAATAATAACCAAAATAAAAAACTGGGTAATGAAATAAAAATGAGATACTGGCGCTTTCCCACCTACCTGTTGAAAAGAGAGGAATTTAAGGAATAGGTAGTGGAGATTATTCAAGAGCTATTAGAGAGGATAGAAATTTATTCTGAAAATATATCTAGGGAGTAGGATAAAATTAAGGTGGAGTTTAAAAATAGGGTTCATAGGTTCATAGGTTCATACTAGGCTATCTGCCCTAGGGCATTTATAAGCCTAGCCAGAATGTGTTTGGCTTTCGCCACCCATTTTAAATTTATTTTGCTATGCCCTTTTGTAAATGAAAGAAAGGGAGGTATGGTTAAGAAGTAACAAGAAAGATTTATAGGGACTGACAAATGTTAAAGTATTACAGAATAGGGGGAATCTCACAGAACAAGAAGGGGATCAACTGCAGAATGCTAAGCAGAAAATAAAGGAATACCTCAGTAATATGCACAAGTTTAGAAAGTTTGCTGTTAAGTAACTGTTTTTTGATAATAGCACTAGAGCACAAAAACTTTTAGCCTATAAAAGGGAAGGTAACAGGAGATCCTGTAGAGGTATTAGAAATATTTATGAAATTCTATGAAAGTCTGTATAAAGCAGATAAATATGGAAATCAAGAAAATATAAGAATGGAAATATTTATGGAAGAATTAAATATGCCAAGGTTAGAGGGAGACGAGGCTCAATTACTTATGGTTAGAATACGAGGAGGTGAGATAAAAATTGTGATGTATAACCAATCTACAGCAAAGTCCCCAGAAATAGATGGTATTCCTGCGGAAATTTGGAAGCTAGGAGTAAAAAAAACTGATAACAATCTTGAAGGTTTTGTTTAATAGTATTTTAAGAGGAGGAGAAGTACCAACATCCTGGAAGAAAGCTGTGGTAGCTGCAATACCTAAAGAAGGTAAAGATCCATCGGGCCCAGCTTCATACAAGCCCATTTCAATACTTAACCCTGATTATAAAGTGTTTATGTCAGTAATGGCTAAAAGAATGACAAAAGTAATGCCAAAATTGATAGATACGGATCATTGTGGTTTTGTGGAGGGGAGGCAATCCTCTCCTTTGAAGTAAAAATAAAACCTGGACCCTCAGCTAACCCTGGAATATTCAGTAACTGCTCTAAGGCTAACTTCCTGCTATTAAGTGATAACCTGGCAAAATTTCAAGGCCCCATAAACCCTGAGAACACTGCTGCCTATGCGACCCTGTTTACAGAAACCCTATACAAGCATGTAAACAGCTGCATAGAGGCAGCTGTACCCCGTCAGGAAGAAGTACAGAATTAACTCAAAAAACAAGCCACCCTGGTAGAATCACAAAATCAGTAGCTTGTATAACAGAAGAAAGAACATCATGGCAGAAATTAGGAGGTGCAGCACCCAGCAGGATAAAAGCACTCTCGTCAAAATAAACAAACAACTCAGAGGACAAATAAAGACTACCAAAGCCAAATTTTAGATAAATTTGGTCCCAGGCCAAGGACAATCACAAGGCATTCTTTAGCTATGTCTGCAACCTCAAAGGCAATACACAATTGTGTGCAGAGCTCATTGTAAATAGAGCCACCTATACTAAGGAAGAAGATATAGCAAACCTACTAGCTGACAAATTCAGCTCCAACTTTACACCTCTATACCCCTCAACCTTTCCTCAGAAAATGTCTTCAATTATAACTCCCACTGCTATCACTAGGGAACAGGTCTTTATGCTCTCTCCAAAGCCAAGAACACTGCATCAATGGACTCAGACAATATCCCGGAATGCCTTCTAAATAGCATGAAGCATGACCTATCAGGTCTTCTGAAATTGCTATTTAACTGTAGCCTCTAAACAGGCTTCCTGCCTCATGAATGGAGAACAGCAACGGTCGACCCTCTACACAAAAGTGGGCCATCTACAGACCCATAAGTCTCACTAATCTAATATGCAAAGCCATGGAAAGAATTATCATGGAAATGATCAGTAATGACATAGTAAACTTCCAGACACTCTACCCAACCCAGTTTGGTATCATCAAGGATAGGTCATGCCTACTCAACCTGGTAGGCTTCTTTGAGAAGGTCACCAAAGCAATGGTTGAAGGCAAATTGGTTCACACTGCCCAACTTGACCTGGCCGGGGCATTTGACACAATACCCCATTCAGGCATTTATGACAAACTCAAGAGGTTAGATACAAACCCTTATGTCACTGGTGGATAACCAAATGGCTCACAGACAGTCCACCTCTGCAAAAAGGCCAGTCACAAGTGAAGTCCCTAAGGATAGGTCCTGGGACCACTTCTTTTTGGCATTTACTTCTCTGATGTCAAGGACAATGTCAATGGCCTCTGGCTGACTAAATTTTCATATGATTGCAAATTGGGAGCTGTCATTGAATCCCACACTGACACAAATGCTCTCCAGAAAGGGCTAACACAGACAAACAACTGGTGTCAGAGCCATAGACTAAAACTAAATGCCAAGAAATGCATAATAATATCCTTCAGGAAGTCATCCAGCTCTGGTAGCTATCATATTGACAACACACCACTTAGGTTGACTCAGTAGTCGGGGACTTAGGGACACACATAGACAGTAATCTACCTTTGACCATCACGTGTCTACAGTAGTGAGGAAGTCATTCTATGTTGCACAAATTATAAACAAAGGTATGGCATCTAGATCCAAGGAAGTCATTGTTCCACTGTAGTTGGCATTCATCAGATCTATCATTGAGTAGAATGCCCCCTTTGGTATTTACCTAACCAGGCATATCTAACAATTGGAATGTCCAAGGAGGTTCCTCACTAAAAAATACAGGGCATAAGTAACATGTCCTATGTAGACTGCCTCAAGGCCCTATTCCTGAATTCTATCTCCTACAGGCTGTTGAGGGGTGATCTATGCCTGGCATACAGAGCATTATCACACCCCTCTCTAATGGACTTCTTGCATATCTGCAAAACAACCAGAAGTACCCATTCTAAAGACATAAACCTTGCCTGTGATATAAATAGGACCTGTTGGAGAGACAGGTATGTATCCCAGAGACTACCCCATCTCTGGAACAGGCTCCCCATCCATATGAAATAGAGTTCCTCCCTAACCCAATTCAAATGTAACTTGGACAATTGGGTGGGGAACAGGAAATTCATCCCTGGTTTAGCACCTATGTCTCTAATGGACACAGGCAGCCTGTAAATAGTTCATCGCCCAGGCTCTTGCTTGTAAATGTTTAATCTCCGAAGCCCCTGCTTACACTTTCCAAGGGTACCAGAACTTGTCAGAGATTTGGGATGCATGGCTAGGCTTAAAATGGCCCTTGTGGTCATTAGCCTAGTAAACATCTATGAATATGAACCTATAAGGGTGTCCTGTACCCTAAACCCATGTAATTATAGAACTGTGAGTCTCACCAGTATCATTTGTAGTGTCATGGAATATATCATAGCAGGTCTCAGAAATAATGATATAAAAAACATACATTCTCTTGATCCAAAGCAGTTTGGTTTTGTTAAAGGCAGATCTTGTCTTCTTAATCTAACTGATTCCTTTATTAGGGACACACAAATCATACACATGAACTACTCTATCCACACTACTTATCTGACCCTGGCTAAGACCCTCAGTAGAAATCTTTATACATGAATAATTGACAAGTTAATAAAACACTAATCCTTATATCATGCAATATCTATCCAGCTGTCTCCCAAACAAGACTCATACAGCTATGATCAGGAATAAGTCTTCTGTACAAAAGAATGTCACCATTGCAGTATCTCAGGACTTTTTCTTAGGTCCCCTCCTCTTTGGCATCTACTTTTGCAATGTTAAGGAAAAGCTAATGGGTTATAGCTCATAAAGGTTGCCACTGACTGCAAACTGGCTGTCATCATATGCTCCCTTTAAACAGAGGTTATCTAATTTACTGTTTCTTCCCTTTTCACCAACCTCTGCTACTTTTAGTACATTTTCAGTTTCATACTATCTGTTTTCTGGCTAGGTAATAGGGTTAAGAGAATATGGGCATACTTATTGGGATAGCAGTCTTTTACATTTTCTATTAATATTTTCGATGCTAACTAATTGTTCCTGCCACTGATGCCTCTCTGTTACCATGTACAATTTACATAAAATTTACATATAATACTCCAGTCCTAACTTTTTTTTTATTGGAATGTACTAGATGACAGTTTATTTTTAGAATGTGACTGTACTTACTGATTAACCTGTAGTCAGAAATCTTCTACCTGCCTTAAATCTCAGCATGTTTAGGATCTCTTCACACATTCTTTACTGTAATTTTCTAACTGTGTTTAGAATGGGACCTTTTTTAACTTTCTTAGACCACCACTGAAAACAGACACTGCCAGCCACTGTCATGCTGTAGAGAGATAAAGCTCTAGATTTGGATCCAGCAACCTGGTTGGGTTAGAGGTTTTGGTGTAACTGTCAAACCCTTCAGAAAGAGCTTACCCTATTTCATCCATGGTGTATGAATTATGGGCTTTCACTGAATGCTAAAAAGTGTATTACTGTTCTTTCATAAAACAGTAGTTACCCAGAACATACAGTATAAGTAAAAATCCCTTACTAATAAACAAAAAGGCAGTCAGGAACCAGTGCATTTGGGTTGATAGTTCTTTCTCCTTTGATCATCACATGGCAAATGTAGTCAAAAAATCCTTCTACTTAATACAATTAATAGATACATTTATTTAAGGTAGATCCAAATATGTTAATTGCTTCCCTCTGTTCATCACTGATCAGACTCATTATAGAGTACAAAACTCCCTTTGAGATTTATCTCACTCAGCATATTAATAAGCTCAAAGAGCCCCAAAGGTTCCTAACACAAAATATTTCTGATCTAAAAACCTTAGATATTCATCATTCCCAGTACTGCAGTACCATTTGGTTATATGAGTTGTTTCCCCACCTAGGAAACAACAACCAACCAACTTTCAAAAACCTCTGACTCCCCCACACCTTCACTCTGACTGCTGATTGGCTAATCCCCAGGAGAGAACTCAGCAGTCAGAGTGAAGCTTTATTCAGTACTTTCTTACCAAAAAGAAGTGTCTCCCAGGCTTCTCAGGAGCAGCAGGCAGCTAAGATTTTCATTTTTGTCAGATAAGTCCTTGCTGGGGAAACCGTTCATTCAGGAAATTTTTGCATTTTTAAGAAAAAAATTGTGTACTACTTGTGTAAACTTTAAATTTTGAGGGACAGAAAAGTTCAGAGAAGAACAAGCAGGAAATTATGTGTCAGTGCAATACTTATGATCACTTCGTAGGAACCTATTTTCCATTTTGATTCTTTCACTGTGTGAGAGTTTTTGAACAGTACTTACAGGGAATTTCTGTTCTACTTTTATTTTTTATAATCTAAGGGACTAGGCAAAAACTGTGCTGCTTGCGAACATTCAGTGACAACTTACCTTTCTACAGACTTGCTCCGGTAAAACTTAGACAGACATTACAGTCAGTAAATCCTGGTATGCAGAAGCCTTTACAGATGGACATTCCCTATCAATTTATTCTCAAAGAAATAAGGTTGGATGATTCTGATTTTGACAAACATAGGGCTTCTTCTCTTGCAAATTCCCACACAACTCCTGGATTGTGAGGAAGACTTTTATTGTTATCCTCCAAAATACAAAAAAAAAAGAGATGGCCAAAGAGTAATAACACTAAAAAACAGGTAGCTTTTCAAAAAAAGGGACAGGGCAACAGTACAGATGGACTACACCATTCCTTACACTCTCCCCTGATCATTACTCACCCAGGGAGTCATACAACCAGGGCCTTTATGTCAAAAGGTCAAAGGCTTCCTTTCCAGAATGTCATTGGTACCAAAGAAAGAGGCCTCTTGGAGACCAGTATGAGATCTTTCATTTCTAAATCTCTTTGTGAAAGTTCCAAAGTTCAGAATGTTGACCTTACAGAAGCTGTTTTCTCTCATTCCTAACATGACTTACTTGGCAACCCCAGACCTATAAGATGCTTACAACCATATTCCCATAGGAATGCTTCAGGAAATTTCTAAGATTCTCTGTTTCTGGGTCACTTTATCAGTTCTCTGCATTACCCTTTGGTTTATCTGTATTTCCAAGGATATTCACAAAATGTCTAGCCCCAGTCATAGCTTATTGCAGACTGAATGACAATCACATCTCTCCTTATTTACAAATCTTGTATATCTTTGCTGAGTTTTTATCCGGATATCAAAAAACATTACTATGGGTTATGTCTCTTTTTACCAATATGTGATTCCAGATAAATACTGCAAAATCTTCTTAATTCCATCTCAAAGCATTGTGTTTCTGGGGTGCCTTTAAAGTCTTATCTTCAAAAGTCCTTTTTAACACAATGAAGGTGGATCTTTATCTAAAAATTTTCTTGAACTTCTCCAGTCACTCTCAAACTTCTGCAAAAGTATTTCTCGGGATCCTAAAGTTTTCAGCTTCTATGATTCTTATGATAAGTCTTGCCAGATTACACATGCGAAAGATATAATAGTGTCTAAAAACACTTGGATCCAGCATTTGCAGTCTGTGGAATATCAAATTCCAGTTTTGGGTTTTATAGAAAGGGAACTGCTTTGGTGGGAACAACAAATTCAACTGAACCCTGGTCTCCCCTTCTCTTTTCATACCCCAATCCAATCTGTCACCAGAGAGGCATTAGATTTTGCTTGGGGAGCAGTTTCCTTGGGGGTAAAATTATAGGGCCTATAGAATCTTTCAGACAGACCAAAGTACATCAACTTAAAATAGATGTTGGCTGTTATCCATGCCTTAAATTATCCATTGCCTTTAGTCCCCATGACCTCACCAAGTGATTATAGACAACACCACAGTCAAGTGGTATATAAACAAGCAGGGAGATACAAGGTCATGCTACCTATGAAGGCTGGTAATGATAGCTTGATAGTTTGCTCTTCAGCATGCCTTAACCATCCAAGCATCTTACATTCCATGAGAGAAAAATACAGTGGCAAACAATCTAAGCAGGACCAGTATGAATGTAAATTGAATAAGGAGGTATTCCGTGAAATGATCCAGCTGTGCGGAATACCTCAAAAAGATCTGTTTGCTTCCTTTCAAAACAGACAACTAGACAAGTTTTGTTCCAGAGCTCCAAGGCAACAACCAGAGGACCAGCATGGATTTTGTACCACTGATGCTTAAACATTTATGCAAGTTACTGTCCTCTGGCCTCCCATATTCTTCTATAATGGTTAATCATGTGGCCATTTCAGCATGTCTGCCCATGGATCCCCCTCTTAATAGTCTTTTTGTTGACAAATACTTTCTGAAAGAGTTTAACACCTAATACCTCCTCATAAACAGGTTGCTTCTCCTTGGGATCAATACTATGTGCTGGAGATTGACTATACCACCGTTTGAAACTGCCCATCAAGTTGATTTTAGCTCCTGTTTTTGGTGAGCCCTATCTGATTTTCCATATAGCTAGGGTATCCTTAAGAACAAACACCTCATTGACTTCCATGATGGCTGCACACTGATCAACAGCTTAACTTCAACTCTCCCCATGGGAAAAACAGAAACTCAGAAGAGAAAGCCAGTGGACTTATATTTCTGGGTAGATTTCAGTAACTGGTTAGTAAGTGCACTGCCTGAATGCCAGGAAAAAAGAAATACAGAGAACTTGAAAGAAAATCGGATACAAAAGGTGAGGAAAAAACACTGACTGGGAAAGTACTACAGCTGTTCAGCAAAAAGCAGTGCAAGCTCCAGACATGACTTCCAGTAACCTGCAGAAAAATATAAGGCAATTGCATACAGACCGGATTAAAATAAATGAAACACTGATGGGGCATATTAACTCAAATAACAAAAGGCTGGCAAAATGGAAGAAGCTTTAAACAGATATTGAGATGAGATGATAAAACTGCAAAAATCAGAGATCAAAATGAAGAAAAGACTGGCTGAATATGAGACTGCTCAAGAACAGATGTTTCAAAAAATAATAGAATTAGAAGACAGAGCATGTAAGGAAAACCTGGGATTTTTTGCTGTACCTGAGAAGCTGGAAGGAACAGACTGTATTAATTTTATGAAAGTACAAATAAGCAACTGGACTGGTATTCCATAGCAGGAGTTGGTAATTGAAAGGGTACATTGTGTATATACACCAAACCTGGCCATGAGAAAGCAACCTAGACCTTTAATAGCAAATATGCAATCCTACCAACAGAAGGAGTTGATTCAGACAAAACCATGGTAGAAGGACAAAGCACTAAAAGTGGGAGACAGCAGAGTGTTTGAGGAGAATGATTACTCAGTGTACACCAGGCAGAAGAGGAGTACATTTAGTCCACTATTCAGGGAATGTCGAGCAGAAGGCTATACCAGCTATCTTCAAAATATTCTTTCCTGGAGTGACACAATAATTTCTGATGCAGTACATGCTAAGGAGGAAATACAAACATTTGTCCAACAAAAAGTGAGCTGTGAAACAAAAGAAGATTCTGCCTCTTGTTCTTCTGGTAATAGACCACAGACAGATGGTGCTAGTGAAACCTTTTCCAATGTTTCAGTGGAAAATGCTTGAGAGAAGGAAAAAAGCACAGGAGTTGACTAGAAGAATTAAAATATAAAACTGTATAAAAGATCAATCTACCAAACAGTGTATGCGTGCAACACAAAAGCTGGAGCTAGACCCTTAACAAAAAGCTGTTGCACATAAAAAGTGGAAATAATAACTTTTTTAACACAATGATGCTTTCTGTAATGTCTTTAAATGTCAATGGTCTCACAGATAAAAACAAAAAAAAGAAATAGTAGTGAACTATATTAAAATGTAGAGTGCAAATAATTATGCTGCAGGAGACACACCTGGGAAGAACTGAACATGTGAATTTGGTAAAGAAAGGTTTTCAGGATGGTTATTCAGTGGAATACCTGTGACAAAGGAAAAGAGAAGCACTTATATTAATTGCAAGAGGAGCTGCAATAGTGATAGAAGAAGATAAACAAGATAATAATGATAGATTTGTAGCACTAAGGGGCTACTGTCAATGGAGGAGGATTATACTGGTATGTATTAATATTCAACCTAAAACTGCTATAATGGAGATTAAGAAAATTTGGGGAGAAATAATTACCTTTCAGCAAGGAATATTTCTTATAGTTGGAGACTGGAATTTGATTTGCAGCATTGCAGATGTGCCCGGTGAGGTCCACTTTGTAAATTCGAAATACTGAAATCTCGAATTTCAGTATTTCGTACTTACAAAGCCGCATACTCACATTTCCAAAAACAGCAGAAGCACAAAATTCAAAATCCCGAAGCACGTATATTTTGAATTTCTGCTTC
The DNA here is from genome assembly GCF_019279795.1 of Protopterus annectens. NCBI lineage: Eukaryota > Metazoa > Chordata > Ceratodontiformes > Protopteridae > Protopterus > Protopterus annectens. Next base: position 673,176,394 of record NC_056726.1, on the reverse strand, counting down.
CGGTGGTACGGTCTGTGGATGTTTGGGTTTAATTTTGATAAGTTTGTGTGTGTAAGTATGTTGGTTAGGGGTTTAGTGTGTGTAAGTGTGTATTGTGGACTGTTATGTGTGTGCTTGAGGGACTGTAAGATGTGTGTGTGTGAGTTTCATTTGTGTTTCTGTTTGTGCGATCTCGGAGTTAGAATATATAAGTGGGGGGTGTGGTGGGGTAGTTTAGATGAATTTGTTTGATTGTGGAGTTTTGTGTATGTTTATGTGTGTACTGTATGTGTAGCGTAATTATGGGATTTTGAATTTCGAGGTTGTGTGTTTTCAAATTTGTGAGTTGTGGTTGGGTTTTTGGTTTTGTGATTTCGAAATACTGAAATTCAAGATTTCAGTATTTTGAAATTACAAAGTGGACCCGTCTGGGGGTCCAGAAGGAAAATCTAACAAAGGAGGGTAGATTTTTGAAGGAATTTATAAAAGCATTTGGCATGGAAGATGTGAATTCAGTACGAGGAGTTATGAGTGAATTTACATATTGTTCTACGAGATACAAAAAAAGGCTAGGCTAGACAGAATTTACATTTCACAAGAACATGTGCATTTAATTGAAAGTCTTGATATGCCCCCAGTAATTATTTCAGATCCTGCACCAAGAATAAGTAAAATAAAAACACAGGGTAATTAAATAAAAATGAGACACTAGTGTTTTCACCTATCTGTTAAAAAGAGAGGAATTTAAGGAATGGGTAGTGGAACTTCTTTAGGAGCTATTAGAAAAGAAAGAAATTTCTTCTGAAAATATATCTAGGGAGTTGGATAAAATTAAAGTGGAATTTAAAAATAGGGTGGAAATAAAGGAAAGAGTGATATGGTTAAGAAGTAACAATAATTATTTAGAGGGAATGACAAATGTTTTAAGTATTGCAGAATAGAGGTAATCCTACTAAACAAGAAGAGGAGCAACTGCAACATGCTAAACAGGAAATAAGGGATTACCTTGATAATATACATGAGTTTAGAATGATTGCTATTAAGCAACTCTTTTTTGATAAACTATAAATTTTAGCACAACAACTCAGGCAACAGAAAGTAGAAAGAGCTGTCGCCAAACATAGACAGTATATAACTAGGAAGATAACAAGATATCTTCTACAGGTACCAGATATTCTTTGAAAGTCTGTATAAAGCAGAAAAAATATGTAAATTATGAAAATGTACAAATGGAAATGTTTATGGAAGAATTAAATACGCCAAAGTTAGAGGTAGATGAGGCTCAATTACTAACAGAATAGGAGGAGATGAGATAAAAATGGTGATGGCTGCAATTAGGTATACAGACAATCGGCAAGAGGGGGCTGGAATTTATTGGAGACAACTGCCAAAGGAACCAAGGTATTAAGAGAAAATAACTACAGAGGGAAAGGTAATAGAATGGGAAGACGCCAAGAATGTATTTGGACTGCAGGTTAGAGATTGCCTTCCCTACCAAGGATCGATATCAGAGTATAGGCAAAGAGAAAGAAATGGGGGGAGTCCTAAATGAAAGAACAGTACAGGCAGAGTTTTTAGTAGAATGTAGAACAGAAGTTGATGTTAAAAAGGAAATAAATTAGTAGACCATACAAAATATTGTATGATAACTATAAGAATCAATCAGAGGAGGTTATAAAGGATTGGGAAGAGAGACTGAATAAGCAATTCACAAAGAACCAATGGGAGATATAGGTATGTCTCCCAAATATGCAACAAAATCTAGAAGATTTAGGATTTTTGCTTGGAAGTGTTTACATAGGTATTTATACCCCAAGTAGCCTCCAGAGAATTCTTCCTCAGGTAGACAGCAAATGTTGGAGGTGTGATGGGAAAGAGAGGGGTAATTGTGAACATATTTTTTGGGAGTGTAATGAGTTGGCAGACTTTAAAGATTCCTTGCCTACTATTCTATCAGTGATACTAGGTGAGCAAATTGTTGTAACTAGGGAAATGATTTTTCTGAGTTATGATACAGAATCGTAATTATCTAAACATAGTAAGGCCTTGCTGAGTCTAATTATGGTGGCTGCCAAAAAAGCAATTATTAGAGAATGGAAATCAAAGTCTAAACCAACTTAATTAGAAGTAGTGAATGTAGTACCAGAGAAAAAACAACTGGAATTTGTATCTTTAGAAATGGATGTGAGAAAATTGCATAGTAAAAATGGGAATTGTGGAAATAATGCGTAAAGGGGAGGAATGAGGTTTAAAAAGAAGGATTTGAATGAGCTATGTAATGTTTGACTGACAATGACTGGGTAGATTATAAGTGATATATAATGTTTGCAACTAATATTATATCAATATGGTTCGGGATGTATAATGTTTGCAACTAAGATTATGTCATTATGGTTTGTTTTCATTTTTGTAGATGTATGATTGCCTATGTCATAAGTGATAATTTAATAAAGATGTTTCTTGTTTAAAAAAAAAGAGAGCAAACCCCTCATTCATGCCCAAGGTGATTGAATCAAACCATCAGTCTCCCAGTTTTCTCCTCAGAATCTAAAAAAACAGGGCAAACAAATTCTGTATACTCTGGACATGCAGAGGTAGTTCAGTTACTATATTAATAGAGCTAACCCCTTTAAACAACTGATCAGTTATTTATTCCTTATCAAGGGACAAAAAAGTGATGCCCTGTGTCTAAATGTAACATTTCCAGGTGATTGTCCTTAGCTATTGTTTCTTTTTGTTTTCCCACCATAGCAAATCCATTCTGGGCAGTATCAAAGCACATTTCAATAGAGCCTTATCTTCTTCAATGGTATACTGGAAAGGGGTGGGCTCTAGAACCATTTTACAGAAAGCTACATGGTCTTCCATGCTTACTTTTCCAAAGCTTTGCAAACTGGATTATTTTCTAGGTCCAGGTCAATATTTGCTAAGACCATTCTCCAGAGGCTCCTGGATCCATATAATTTGTCCTCCCCGGATGGATAAGATTTGTTATTCAACCCATACTATAGCAGTGGGAATGATAAACATAGTACGTAGTGTGTAAGGTGCACATACCCATAACAAAAGATTTTGAATTCCTCACTACTGCATTAGCTCACCCATCATCTCCCTACTCATGTATGCAGTTGTAGTTGGTATATTAAGTGTGTTTGGGTTTGTTTCTACTTGATATGCTCTACTGTATCTATTGTTTGGTAATTTCAGGATTATTAAGCTTTTCTGTCATTGCATGGATAACAAAGTCCTGATGAAAGCTTCACTCTGACTGCTGACTACCCTCTTGGGGATTAGCCAATCAGCAGTCAGAGTGAAGGAGTTAGGGAGGTCATAACTTTTTTATGCTGTATGGTTGTTGTTTCTTAGTCAGGAAATAACCCATATAGCCTAAGGGCTAATGCAGCAGTGAGGAATTTGAACATATGCTGTTATATTTAAATGCAACTTACACAACTGTACTTTACCTAAGAGGCTTGAAGCCCTGTCCCTGAACTTTGCTCTTACAGACTCTTAGGAAGTCTGGTCCTGAATATACCATGCTCATCCTTGGGCTTAACAGGGTCAGTAAGGAATCTATTATGGGAAAGATTCAATGGCATCAAAAGAATAACTTCAGGCATAAAAAATTTGCTTTCATATATAACATACTTTATTGATTCCAGTAAGGGAATCTACTATCCTGTAGACATTTGCAAGGAGTTTTTTTTTTTTTTTTTTTTGGGGGGGGGGGGGGTAAATATACCAGAGACACAGAGTAAACAAAAGGCACAACAAAGTTTTTCTAAGTCCCTAGACTTGAGCATTTCTGCATGTCTAATACATATTGATATAAAGTTACGTAACAAAAACTGTTAGGCAAACACAGTGGAAGAATGTTCATAGTAAAGATCCAGGGGAGTCTGTTAGAACTTTGGATGTAATGCGATCTTATCTCGCCTACATTCATAACTGATGGGCTCGGCTCCGACTCGGCCGATACACTAGCACGAAGTCTCTCATTGGCTGGGCCAACCCCCTTATCCCAGGATGCACCACGTCCAAACCCCCAGATCTCGTTTGCCACTCCTAGAGTAACAACGTGGTCTCGACTTGGCTGTGGCTAAGTACCCTTCTTTTTTGGCCTTTTGGTCGCTTTTTGGCAGTTAGCTTTAGAAAATTTACTCAAACAGCTATTTTAATAGCTATCTGGTTGTTAGTTCAATTGTGATTGACTGTGTTTGTCCTTTTGTGAATTGTTGTGGTAATCCCTTCTGTTTGGTGGGCTAGGCCCGTTTGAGTTAGAGGGCCTTTGCCCTATCTCTTAGAGCGTTTAAGTTAGAGCCCTTCCCCCCCCTTCCCTCCTTGTGTATTTTGAGTGTGTTAGAGTATGTCTGGCAAAGAAAAGGAACATAAGCCATTGGGCTTTAAAAAATGTTCGAAATGCAATTATAAGATGTCATTGACAGATGGCCACGCCATCTGTGTTTATTGTTTAGGGGCTAAACACTTGCAAGAGTCTTGCAGTGTTTGCCATGCCTTCTCCACACGTGTTCTACACGAGAGGAAAAATAAGCTTATCCTGAAGGGTCTCATCAAACCAGCCTTCGAGGAAGCTTTGGCTTCTTATCCCTCTTCAAAATCGAGGCAAAAGAAGTCTTCGGCTCCGACAAGTCCGTCGGAGCCGCCTGCGAAAAGGGCTAAATCTGTGTCCCCTTCCTAGGCTCCACTGGCCTCGGAGCCAAAGGATAGAGGATCTAAAGCTGGGTCTCCCTCCTCGGTTCCACTGTTTTTGGAGTCGCAGGATGAGAGATCAGGTACTCTGTCCCCGTCCTCGGCTCCACTGATTTCGGAGCCGCAGGATAGAGGGTCTAAATCGGGGTCTCCTTCATCGGCTCCATTGGTCTTGGAGCTGCTGGAGAGTGTTTCTGCTCTGGGGTCAGTTTTGTCGGCTCCTGAACCATCGGCGCCGAAAGGGGTCTCTATTCTGGTCAAGTCTGCTTTGGCTCAGATCCTTTTGGAGCCGATTCGGAGCCGGCCTCCTAGCCTTGCTTCGGAGCAGATAGGAAAAGTCTCTCGGCCCCCTTCTGTTTCCTCCAGGTCCTCCAGGCTTTCAGACTCGGATGTAGATAGGGTGTTCCAGAGGCTCCTCCAGTCACCTGTCTTATCCAAATTATTTTCGGCTCTGGCCCAGTCGGCCCCGGAGCCATCCCGTTCGATACCGTTTCTTCCTCCTCCGACAACCTTGGTGTCATCGGAGTCGGAGTTCGTAGAGTCAGGTGAAGTCCTTCAGTCAGTCCCGAGACCCACTGCTAGTCTGTCGGCACCATCTTCAGCTCCAACCCTTTCTGTGCCTTCCAGAGGTTTCAGTTCTCAGGTGTACTCAGCCGGGCCTGAGGGGGATTCATTGGGGCTTCTGGTTTCGGTCCCGAGTCTCCCTCTTGGCACCTCAGCTAGGGGAACCCCGACACTGGTCATGGTCTCAGGGACGGGCCTCTCCTCGAATTCTGGTGGGCCCGCCTTCGGGGCTATGAGGAGCGCACTGGCCAAGTCTCTAGTGACTTCACCTGAATCTGCGACTCCTTCCCTAGACACGGCGGCTAGAGCTTCTAGTGCCCCCCTATCTTTGGACAGCGCGGCTCCTAGGCCTGAGGATTCCTCCTTGTGTGGTCCCCCTTTTTCCGAGGAGCCTTCAGAGTTCGTGCCTGAGGAGCCCCCCAGGAAAAAATTGTGCAAGAGGAAGCACATAGACTCCCCAGATGAGTCTGTCACCTCAGACACCGACCTCGATGATGTGGAGGGGTCCCCTAAGTCATCCTCTGAAGATGTCTCATTCTCCGATATCCTGGAGATCTTGAGACAGAGGGGCGACTGGCCATCCAAAACCCCTTCCGTGGAGGAGTCGGTCTTCCTCAAGGCCTTCAGAGCCCAACCCTCCACCTCCTGGGTGTCTCCACCCTTCAATGAGTTACTGGACCTTATTTTTCGAAGGGTGTGGGAACACCCTGAGTTTGTGGAGCCAGTTCCTTCTCACCCCAACAAGTTTTTATCCGCACCCCCTGGCAAGGAGTTTCTAACCAAGGGAGTTCCGGTTGATGCTATGGTGGTGGTGTCTGCCACCCAGCAAGATGTGGCAGAGGCATCTACTTCTATCCATCCTCCTAACAAGGAGTCCAGGAGCATGGATAGGCACGGGAAGCGTACCTTGACGTCAGCGACCTTTACCCTGCGGTCGCTGAATTATTTATGTCACTTTACGAGGCTCCAAAGGGATCTCATAAAGGAGTTGGGAGATACCCTGTCGGGTAACGTGCCTGAGGTGTTGACGTAGTCTGTCAATGCCCAGCTGTCTACCCTTTCGTCCATTGTTAACTTATCCGTGAGGCTCATATCATATGCAGCCGAAGGGGCGAGTAGGGCAGCGAGTTCGGGTGTAGCCCTTAGAAGGCAAGCCTGGATGCACTTGTGTCACTTTAAGGGGCGTTCAAGTCTTCCTTCACAGACGCTCCATTCGATGGGTCCTCTCTCTTTGGACCCAAGGTGAAAGACACACTCACTAGATGTGAGCAGGAGGGTAAGACTTTGTCTGCCGTTGGGGCCCATTTTTCGCTTCCCTCGAGACCTTATCCCAAGGCTCAGAAGGAAGGAAACATGTGGTTCAGAAAGTCCCAAAAGTTTTTCCCTGCCCATCATAGTGACCCCCCCAGAGGCAGAGGGGGGGGGTTATTCTGGAAGACATCGCCCCAGAGGCGGCGGAGGCCCCCGCAACTCAGGAGACCGTGAATGCTTTTGTGGTTCCTCCTTCTAGTGTCTCTGAGGGACTGCCCGACTGTGCATCTCCGGAGCCAGTCGGGCATCAGTTCTCGACGCATCCAAGGGCCTGGGGTTCCATCACTCAGGATCAGTGGGTGCTTCGTATCATCGCTGGAGGTTACACCATTCCCTTTATCCATCCCCCTCCACCCTCAAGGAAAATTACGGACGTGCCACCCAGTCAATGGGATCAAGCAGCCATAGAGGTCGCAAAGCTGCTCGGAGTCATCCAGCCAGTCCCCACAGACCAGACCGGATTAGGAACTTACTCAAAGTTATTTTTGGTGCCGAAAAGAACAGGGGACTTGAGACCCATTCTGGACCTCAGCCACCTAAACTGCTTCATAAAGAAGTCCAAGTTCCAGATGGTCACGTTGCAATCCATTTTCCCATTGCTGGAAAAAGGAGTATGGATGTGCTCCATCGATCTCAAGGACGCCTATTATCACATCAAGATAAACAGGGCATCCAGGATACATTTACGTTTCCGCCTAGGAGCCAGTCACTTCCAGTTCTGAGCCCTGCCCTTTGGTCTCACCACAGCCTCCAGGGTGTTTACCAAATGTCTGGCAGTGGTGATCGCTCACCTGAGACGTCTGGGATTCCAGGTGTTTCGGTATCTAGACGACTGGCACCTCACCACCCCCACCAGGCATCTTCTTATTCAAGCCGCGAGTGCTACCATCGAGTTGGGACATCTATTAGAAATTACATTCAACTGGGAAAAGTCTGTATTGCTGCCATCACAGCATGTTGCCTTTATAAGCACAGAGCTAGACTCTGTCGAGATGCGAGCATTCCTTCCAACAGAGGGGATAAAGATACTACAGGACCAAGTCCTAGCCTTACTACCCCAAAGCAAAGCCCCAGTCGGGATGGTCCTTCAGCTTTTGGGGTCGATGGTGGCCACCATACTTCCGGTCCCTCTGGCAAGATTACACATGCAAATTCTCCAATGGCTCCTGTCGACCCAGTGGTCGAAGCAAGATCTGCCCTTATTCTACCCGATTCTCATCACGGAAACCTGCCGGTGAGATCTTCGTTGGTGGCTCCTCTCCTCCAATCTGAACCAGGGGCGACTCTTCTGCCCCCCTCCTCCATTGCCACAGTGACCACAGACGCCTCCCAGATAGGGTGTGGGGGCATTATCTGGACAGGACGGTTCAAGGCACGTGGCAGGATCACGAAACCCACTTACATATCAATGTCCTGGAAATGAGGGCAGTGCTTCTAGCATTGCAGGCACTTCACAGCTCTCTTCCCAAGGGTACCATCGCAAACTTCTCAGACAATATGGTGGTAGTATGGTATCTGAACAAGCAGGGAGGAACCAGGTCTTTTCCTCTTTGCAGGGAAGCCATGAGAGTTTGGAACTGGGCGATCGTTTCCCAGAGATTTCTAGTGGCAACGCACATTCTGGGGAAGTCCAATGTGATAGCAGACAGGCTGAGCAGAGTTATTCTGATGCCTCACGAGTGGTCCCTGAACAACCGAGTAGCGGCTCAGATCTTCTCCAAGTGGGGGTTTCCCTGTTGCGACCTTTTCGCCAGCCCATGGAACGCGAAGTGCAGCAATTTCTTCTCCCTGATTCCCCCCCCAGGGGGAGTCACCCAAGGACACTCTAGTCCACAATTGGCCCTCCAGTCTGCTCTACACCTTCCCTCTGGTCCCACCACTGCCAAAGGTGATTCAGAAGGCGATCTGCTTGGGAAGCAGCATAATTTTGATCGCACCACACTGGCCCCACCAAGTTTGTTTTCCTTTCCTTCGGAAGTATGCAGTGAAGGATCCTTGGATTCTGGACCCAGGTCCAGACCTCCTGACTCTTCAGTCAGGTCAGGCCCATCCATCACTGTGAACTCTCAAGCTAACGGCTTGGCTGCTCCACTTCCGACCCTAGTCAGACAGCATATCCTTTCGCCTGAGGTGGTCCGGATTCTGTCTTCTTCTCACAGAGCTTCCACTAAGGAGATATATTCTAATAAATGGAAAAGGTTTGCCATTTGGGCCCAGCGGCACAACCTTGACCCTCTGACAGCCCCGGTGTCCGCAGTATTAGATTTTTTGGCAACTCTTTTTAGACAGGGTTCCGCTGTCTCCACACTTAAAGTCCAATTGGCAGCGATTTCTAATTATCACATTGCCTTTGAGCTTTCACTCATGAGTCATAAGTTGTGTAAGGCCTTTCTTAAGGGAGCTTGGTTGCTTCACCCCCCGGTGTCGCAACCTGTTTTGTCATGGAATGTGAATGTAGTTTTAGGAGCCTTGATGTCTCATCCCTTCGAGCCGGTGGCCACTTGTGAGCAAAAGTTCTTATCTTGAAAGACTGCCTTCTTGGTAGCTATTACTTCAGCCAGAAGAGTTTCAGAGTTCAAGCCCTCTCTGTTAAGCCCCCTTATCTGACCTTTCACAAGGATAGAGTATCTTTAAGACTAAACCCGTCATTTCTTCCGAAGGTTTCTTCTGCTCTTTGTCTGCAGCAATCTATAGAGCTACCAGTATTCTTTCTAAAATTTTCCAGCAAGGCAGAATACAGACTTCATCAGTTGGATGTGCATAGACAACTGAGGTTTTACTTGGATAGGACATGGCAACAGAGGAAATCGGACCAGTTGTTTGTGGCCTTTGCAGATAACAGGATTGGCAAAGCAGTAACTAAGACCACTATTGCTAGGTGGATTAGGGACTGTGTTTCATTTATTTATGCATCAACAGGAAGGGACCTTCGATTTCCAGTTAGAGCACATTCTACTAGGGTTATGGCAACTTCAGTGGCCTTCCACGCCAGACTTTCGGTGGATGAGATATGTGCAGCAGCCACTTGGGCTTCTCCACATACTTTTATTTCTCATTACAAACTGGACGTGGCCTCTAGAGGTCGGGCGTCCTTTGGTTCCACAGTGCTCAGGAGTGTTTTCCAGTGAGCCTCCCAGGATCTAGGTGCTAGGGACGCTGTCCCATCAGTTATGAATGTAGGTGAGATAGGATTGCATTACATCTTTTAGTTATGTACTTACCATAATGATAGATGTATGTGATCCATCTCACCTACATTCTTACGTACCCACCCTCCTTCCCCCTACCTGTTGGATCTGGAGGAAACACTATTGTATATTCGTAGTGGCACATGTGAGTGAGTTGTTGTGGGGCAAACAAGATTTGGGGGTTTGGGCGTGGTGCATCCTGGGATAAGGGGGTTGGCCCAGCCAATGAGAGACTTCGTGCTAGTGTATCGGCCGAGTTGGAGACGATTCTCGGCTCCGAGCCCATCAGTTATGAATGTAGGCGAGATGGATCACATACATCTATCATTATGGTAAGTACATAACTAAAAGTTACATGAAATAAAGGCATCACCAAGATATGGGTCAGTTCCCCTATTCTTAATGCAAAACTAACCATTAAGAGTCAAATAATAGACCCTAAGCAAGGTGAAGGGGTCCTCAGAATAGTCAGCAATGTCAACAGTTTTCTCCTGCTCTCATCTCTGAGAAAAAATCCAGTTAAATATTAAAATCCCAAAGTGGTCACTGACACAAATTTCCAACTCTGGCCACATCAAGTTATTTATAGCACCATCTAAATACCACCACTTGTTATCATTGCTTGGCTTGAAAGTATTTTAGCCTCTTATCACAAAAATCAGTAAAAAAAAAAACACATTAATAATCTTCAATGATTGCAACATGGACTTATTCTCTTGCCCCAAATAAAAGCAAACTACAAAATCTCTTACTTCATAGAAAAGTGATTATAGAAGGCTTAAGAGTAAAGAGTACCAATGACAGATAGTCACTTCTAGACACAGTTATTTTAAGCATAGCAAATAAATGGAAATCAATACAAGTTCTCCCCAACTTTATCAATGTATACTGCCCAGTCTTAAATATATGTCAGCTTAAAGCAATCAAACTATCACCTAAGCCCATAACCACAAGACAAGTTTCAGTAACTTCTGAAGGCTCCCTCTTACATGAGCTGCAAAACCTACACTGGACATCATTCTGCACTTCTGCCTATCCTACCTGCCCTGAGCATTCTCATGATAGTCTCATGACTTTCATACAAAAGTCTCTTAACCCTTTAACTACAGAAAGAAAGAAGTCACACCAGGTTCTTAGGCTGTCACCAGATAATGTACAACTACTAAAAAAGAGAGACAAAACATCTCTAAAATGAACAAAATGTCCCCAATAATGTAACTAAGCATTAATATTACTGTAGGGAAAACCACACACTTAAGAATCAAATCAGCTGAAGCCACATACTACAGAAAAGTCCATTAATCCTAAACACACAGTCCAAAACAATTATTCAGGACCAATATCCTCAATAATAAAAAACTACTCCCAGTATGTCTACCCAAACTATGCAAAACATGAGCGTGATGTAAGAAACGCAATACAGCACAACTAGCTGCTGCTTCATCATGTTACCATGCCCAGACCCACTGAATCATTGTGTACTGAACTTGACTACCCACATTTTCACATCAGAACTATTACCAAAAATGATATTAAAGATGAACTTGAAAAACATCCTGCCAGCTAGACTTCACACTTCTTCATTATCCATCCCAATACTTAAGTTAGGAAGACAGCAGCTTACAGGACCACTTTTTCCCATATTTAACCTCTCTGTAATAATGTAATTTCTAGTCTACTCAAAGAGCACTCATAAGAACTTTTCCCAAAGTGGCTGCCTCTAAAACCACAGATGATTATAGACCAATAGCTAACCTCAACCCCCTAGCTAAATTCTTCCTAAAAATTAATATATAAGCAAACATTGCACTACATAGTTCCATACTACATTATCACCAAGAAGCAGCATGGCTTCATACTAAAGTGCAGCACCTCAACAGTCATTTAACTTTTCAGTAATACCATCTTTAACAATAATGTAAAGGGTCAACTCACAGGTGCAATGTTCATAGACCTCAAAAATGCAAAGTCTGCACATAATTCAAAAACTACCTACTTGGCAGGTCTTCATCAGTTGACTTCACCACCAATGATATCAATCTTTTGCCATCTGTAGGTATCCCCCAGGGATCCATTCTTAGACCACATTGTTGTTTTAATTAGATCTCAGGCTTAAATACCATTCTATATGCAGATGATATTGTTTTCACAAGTTTATCACCCTGTTTACATGAAATCAACACTTCACTACAAAATGACTTTGAAACAATCTACACTTGGATGCACTCTAATAAATTAAGTTTAAATATTTAAAAAAAGTTTACATGCATGATATTTTGAATACATATGTGTTTTAAGACATTCCATCTCCTCTATATTTGTGACCATTACAACCACCACCTCCCTTTTGTAACTCAGCACAAACACATGGGCCTCCTAGCAGAACAGACACTTACCTTTTTCCCTCCTGTGCATACCCAATCACAGAAGGTACTCGCTCAACTTAGAGTATAAAATTTCCAACCTTGTCTATAGGGAAACAAGGTGACTTCATAGCATTAATATGTTACTCCCTAAACTGGAATGTTCACTAAGAATCATATCCTTACTCTTGTCCAGAAATCAGAAAACAAGATATTATGATGTATTCACTTAAGCTCCCCCCCCCATAATCACCAGTGCATCACCCTCATAAATTGCAAGAGGCTACAATACCAGATGGAAATTCTTTCCTACTCAGTTCGCTAACATTTAAATTACTGAATGAACACAATAGCCCTTCACTCAGGCATTGTCTTCAATACAAAAAAATATTCCTCCTTCTTTGGAAACACTGACAGTTACCTTCTCATTAAACATGTCCTCATATTAGCACCCACTGAAAAGTCCTTCTCAAAAATTGGACCACAATGGTGGAACAATATACCTCAGAACATCAGATGCATGTCTTCATTAATATACTTCAGAAAATCAGTTAAAAACACCTTAAAATCCACATAGTGTCATTGCTTTAACAATTATAGCTGATGTCTTAACTATATACCACTATCTTCACTAGTCTGGTATACCTCATTCTACAGAACCCTGAGATCCTACAATCCTCAACACTTTGCGTTTTATATCACACTGCTGAATTGTTCTAAGAGTATAGGTCACGCTTGAAAAGTGTCCTCAGACCACAGCACCCACCCAGTTAACAGATGTTTAGAATAAAAAACAATGAAAGAAATAAGTCATCTCTTGGCTATTATGAAATCTTCATCTGCTGCTCTCTGTATGACATTCATTTTTTTGTGCTTTTTTCACATTATCTGAAGGGCTACCTTCTTCCATATAGAGCTAGGTGCTACTAAAATAACAAAGAAAGCATCACTCCTGCAGTCAAAATGAGGTACATAGCTGTTTTCTGTGTTCATATGGACTCCATCCCTAATCTAAAAATTAGTAAAAGGGACACTGATACTTATACACACAATCAAAACAAGATGTACAGATGTTCTGTCAGAGCTGCTCAGATGGATTGCACCCCTGATGTAATTATTAATATAAAAGGCAAATAAACATTGCTCTTGTAATCAAAGCAATGTACATAGCTGCTGCCTCCTTGCTGTTTGGATAAACACCATCTCTGATTTAATCAGAAATAAAAAAAAAAACATGTTGAACATTACTTCAGTAATCAAAGCAAGGTGCACAATGCTTGTTTCTGTACTAGTTTGACTAACTCCAGCCTTGATATTAACATTAATATAAAAAATGCCCTGAACACTGACTGTTTAATTCCAGCAAAATACACAGCTGTTGCTCCTGAGCTGCTCAGACACTGTCCCTGATTTAATTATTAACAGATGCTGAACATTGCTTCCATAATGAAAGGTGAGACAATACACCTATCTATGAATAAAACAACAGGGAATGGCAACCAGATGGGGCATGTTATGTGACAAAGTGAAGTGTTGTTGTTAATGTAGTTTATAGTGAGGCTATCCCTATTTAGATTTTGCCACCCAGCACCCCTCTCTTGCAGTAAGAAAAATATTTAGTCAGTTTGATCCATCCATCTATAGTTACAAGTCGCAACTGACTCCTATAGCAACCCTGTGAAAAGCCATCACCACCCACATAGTTTACTATGCAAAGGAAGGAACAGAAGTAGATTGACAAGGTATTTCTTCCACATCACACTTACCTGCACACAGTTTGGAAGTTGCCATTCAACTTACTGCATATCTTTGGAATGTGGGCGAAAACCGGGGTACCTGGAGAAAACCCATACAAACACAAGAAAGACATGCAGACTCAGCACAGAAGGCAGCCCAGCCAAGAACTGAACCATAGGGCTGTGCCACTCAGTTTGATACATGTCCACTTTTTGACCTTATGTCTTCTGTCCAGTCATCTTCTCCTCATATCAGTTTGCCTAATTCTCCTCATAGTACTCATTTGGCAGTTAGTTCAGAGGATTAAGTTGTTAGCAAGCTGCTTAATGTAGTCTAGGGTTTGAATCCCTCAGTCTCTGTTTTCCTATTATATAACTCTGAGAAACTCACTGAGTCTGTGGTCCAAGGCTGAGTCTGAAAAAGGTCCTTCAAGTACACACAGATCATTCTACTTAAGTCTTACAGATACTCTATATCAGTCCTCCCCTTTCTTTCAATCTTCATAAACGCATCCCTCTGTCTTTATCTTTCCTGCAGACCTGTCTTTTACTTTTTCAACACTGCCCCCTCTATACTTGCTTCTTTCTTACCCCCCAGCATCATATATTGCGGGACATTAGCCTTCCCTGATGAAACATTCATTTCTACAGAGCACAAGATAGAAAGCAATATATGCTTGTTCACCAGATTACTGCAGTGCTCATTTGAATAAATTAATCTTTCAGACTTTTATATAAGTTCATGGGTTACCTTCAGAACATCGACAGACCATTTAATTGAAACCCATTTCACTGACAGACCATTTCACCGACAACTAGTAAATGTAGGAATTTAAGGCAAATAACAGGGATTTCTCCCCCTCCCCAATGTAGTGCGACCCTGGAGTTAGTATATATATATATATATATATATATATATATATATATATATATATATATATATATATATATATATATATATATATATATATATATATATATATATCGTTGGGGGGGCAAAGCCCCCCCCACCTATTTTTGTATAAATACTGTACTTTTTGTGTTATTTTCTTCTTTTAAACCAAAATAGGTGGGGGGGGGGGTTTCACTACCCCCACAACCCCCATGTGGGGGGTTGTGCCCCCCACACCCCCCCTAACTATATATATATATATACTAACTCCAGGGTCTCACTACATTGGGGAGGGGGACAAATCCCTGTTATTTGCCTTAAATTCTTGCAAGTAGTAGTTGTCAGTGAAATGGTCTGTCAGTGAAATGGGTTTCAATTAAATGGTCTGTCGATGTTCTGAAGGTAACCCATAAGTTCATAGGAGGTTACTAGGCTATTGACCCGAGGGTTATTCCAAGCCTAGCCAATTACACCCATTGTTTATCAAGTGAAAAAGTCTAGACAATACACAAGATTATTATTACTAATGGTCGCCCATATCCAAGGGGGATGAAGGCACTATCCCCGGCCACAATTTACAGTTTCCCATCCATTAATCCAGGCTACATTTAAAAAGTGTCATAAATGTGCTTTGCTTAACATGAGTTGATAGCGTATTCCAGAGAAGCAGCAAACTCCGTGAGATGAATTTGTCTCTCTGGCATCTTCTATTAAAGTCACAGGCCAGATTAAGGTCCATGGAGTGGGTAATTTTGATCCCATTTGACCTGCGAATGTGCAGCAACTTCATTAAGTTGGTGATGGAGATTGTTCTGTATGCCTTGTATAAGTCTCCCCTGTTACTTGTTATAAAATCTTAATGTAATCTCTTGACTCATGACTCATATTCAACCAGGTAGATTTAGTTTACTCATTTAACTTAAGCAAACACCTTGCTGTTTTGAGCTTTGCTGTCATCTGTAGGTACTCTTTCTGCTTTATATCTTTGGTGAAACTATTTCTTAACTGGATGTCTTCTTTACCAGTTTTTATCACAACTCACTTTAGAATTCTATTTTCTCCAATATTATTGTTTCACAAGATCTGTCCTTCTATCATTCACAGTACTCTATTGCTGCTGTTAGTGAGCCAGATTTCCCCAATTTAAACTTTCCCCGGGATTCATGAAGCTTGGCACAAGGACAACGTTAGCCTTGCGCTGACCGTGCGGCGTAGAGATGGAGCAACAGCACCATATGCATATTAATGAAGGCGTGCTGCCGCACCATCCACGTGCACAGGAAATGTGCGCGAGTGCAGGGGGTGTGTTTAAGCGCTGCACGGAGGGGTGAACATGTTGGCTACAGTTGCGCAACCTAAAATGCTGACTAGTACACCCTGCCTCTAATAGTAATCACTCTTGTCAATGTCCGTGCATACTGAAATGTATGCAAAACATACAAGAAAGTTCCGCAAACACCAAAATAAAATTACAGGAGTAAACACAAAAGCACGTAGCTGAATTTTGAGCCCCCGTTCCTGGAACAATGACATTTAAAACCCCGTGTCCTTATTTCATTGTAGTGTTGATTTTTATACCAAGTGGAAGTGAAATGTAAAGTGTTTGCGTGTCGCTGCCCTTTGCTAAGCCTAGCCCAATTGGTCAGAACATTCGCTCAATATCTGCCCATTTGCGGCCCAAGTCATCCTCGTCTGCACGGCCCAAAGATGAATGGCTATTACCCAGTTCAACCTACCATGTCATAAAAGATAAGTATGTGCGTGTACCTATGTGTGTGAAATACAGCATGTGGAAGACCAAATATGCTAGGGTTGTCCTCACAACCATATTGGTACCAGAGATATGTAGAGTACGCAATGTGTACTGTTGTCTGTGCCATGGGCCAGCAACAAGAGAAGGGATGGATGGTGTGTTTGTTGAATTTGTGTGTGGAGGGGGGGTGACGGGTAATGTAATAATTTGCCAAGGGGAGACTGGGTCAGATGTACAACAGGTGAACTGGAGGTGTATAAGGGAGCAGTGGGGGAATCAAAAAAGGAAACCAAAGAACATGCATTCACATCCACAATACACCCTGACAGGCCATACTGCAGAACACAATCCCACAAACATATGAACATTAAAATGTGCAATACACATGTACAGAAATGGTACCGGCTCACACCCACATAATGGTCTGGCCTGAACTGAGCCATCCAACCCCTACACACCTGGATACATAATTGAATACCCATCATCCCCTCTACAGCACACCACCCTCCCCTTGCTGAACGTCCACCAAAACCACCCATACTAGGGCTGATAGCTTGGGCCAGCCATATCTGCACATAGTGTCCCCTACACACATCTAGTAGGCAGTCTCACCCTAGGCAGTCTCAGGCTTGCAAACTAGGTATCCCATGCATGTATAACCCTCCTTCATTTTCATATAGCCAAAAGAATGGGAGTCATTGGCGTCCGCAATTTTTGGACATCCCTCATGGGATAAGTGTCTGTTCTAAAGATTAGACTTGGTGGCACAACACGATGTCTAGCCCCGTAGACATCCGGACACAAGTTGCATTAGCAGTAGTTGTCCACAACCCTGCTCAGCCTCCAGCCAGTCCTGCATAACCTACGACCCGGGATTAAACACCTGACCATGATACACATCTCCCCATGTGCATTATCGGGAATATATACCTTTCACATGTTCCCTAGAAGCTTCCCCATAGCCATCGTCCAAATAGTACACGTCCACAAATTGTATAACCTGTCCAGGTTCCACATCGTAATGATGCACACAACCCCTGTATACAAACGGTACATGTCCCCCCCGGATGTGGGTGTTCATATACATGGCCATGTACAACCCCAGATATGTAGTCATACATCTATAAATGTGCATACTTATATATGCATAGCTACAGCTACACATCACACATACATGCATATAAGTAGTTGTCAAGTATGTGTCCTATTTATAAATATGTATACTTGCAAATGTATACATATGTCTCTCAGAAACATATGAACATTAACATGTACTGTACATATGTACACCAACCGACTGTCACATTCTTTGCCAGTAGTGTGGAATGCCTGTAGTAAAGTCATATATCCTAACTACCATCCATGCAGAATGTACCACGGATGGTGTAGTGGTCAAACCGGTGACTAAGATGTTTCTGTTCCTGGGTCAAACCATGCAAGGGCTGCTAATTTTATATGATGCCCAGAATAATGGCCGTCGGATACAGGGTGATTAAGTAACTTACAAGCTGACGTAAGCAGGTATGTGCAGCGGTAAGTGGCGGTCATTCAACAGTATGGGAAATGTAAATAAGTATGCAGGTGTATATGCATGTGTATGTACATACATACATACATACATACATACATATATATATATATATATATATATATATATATATATATATATATATATATATATATATATATATGTATATATATATATATATATATGGTTCCCATTCAGAAGCCTGAAACATCATAAGCCTGAAAATCAAAATCCTGAAACCAAAAGCCTGAAAATTCAGAATCCTGAAAACTCAAAATCCTGAAAGCCCAAAATCCTGAAAGACCAAAATCCTGAAACTCAAAATCCTGAAAACACAAAATAGACATACTGATGTCATTGTGGCTTTGCTATTGTTAGCCCTGTGGTGTTAGGTCATGCGTTGGGGTCAGGTAAGTGTGCGTTGGTTTTATTTTAGGTTAGGTGGTTTAAGTGAGTTAGGGTTAGGGCAGGTTAGGCATGTATGCAATAGTGACAAATATTGGGGTTAGGCGGTTTAAGTGAGTTAGATTTAGGCTGGTCAGGTGAGTGTGCGATAGTGACGGACCTTAGGGTTAGGGTTAGGTCAGGGTCAGTTGGTAGATATTAGTGTCTTTATAGTGACATATTAGCATTATTTGTGTTTTCAGGATTTTGAGTTTCAGGATTTTGGGCTTTCAGGATTTTGAGTTTTCAGGATTCTGAATTTTCAGGCTTTTGGTTTCAGGATTTTGATTTTCAGGCTTATGATGTTTCTGGCTTCTGAATGGGAACCATATATATATATATATATATATATATATATATATATATATATATATATATATATATAAAAAAAATATATATATATATATATATATATATATATATATATATATATATATATATATATATATATATGTATATATATATATATATATATATATATATATATATATATATATATATATATA
>NC_056726.1:673087420-673152420 GCF_019279795.1 Protopterus annectens | reverse complement strand
AGCAACCGCTACCCCAAAACAAAACACATGCAACACATATCTCACAAAGCCAGTGTGCCGAATAGTCACAGCCCTTAAGGCTAAACAACACACCTGATACACTTGTAATAGGTGACTCTATTGTCAGGCACACTGACGTCCCGTTCACCAGGCTGAAAAAGGAGAAGGTCACGGTGAGCAGCCTGTCGGGCGCTAGGATCCGCCACATAACACAAGCACTCAAGTCACTCCAAGGCAAGTACAAATATGACTCAGTCATTGTCCATGCTGGTGTGAATGACCTGAGACGTACCTCCCTGGACTACATGAAAAGAGACATAGAGGAGCTCTCTGAGCATGTAGCCCAGGCCGGTATGACCCTGACCTTGAGTAGCATCTTACCCTCACCAAGAATGATGCCACAATATGAAGACAAGATGATCAATTTTAACAATTGGCTTAAGTACTGGTGTCATTCAAAGGGGATCCAATGCCTGTCAGCCTGGGATGATATGCTCGACAAGCCACGATGCTTCGCTAGGGACGGCTTGCACCTGTCACCCCTGGGCTTTCGGATATTGGCAAAGGCTCTTGCTACCCCCATAGTGCCTTTTTTAGGCAAGGCTCAAAAGACAAACCCACCTCCATAGGTTTCACAAGGGATAAGAAACTAAGAGTAATGCTACTCAACTCCAGAAGTCTAAACCTCAAGATGCACGCACTTAAAACTCTCCTTAGCATGGAGAACATTGATATCTGTGCAGTAACAGAAACCTGGTTCAGGGCTCCCGAGAGCACCCCAGCACTACCAGGTTATACCTCATACCATGCTTTTCGGCCCCAAAACTTGGACCAAACCACAAAAGGAGGGGGAGTATCGATATTCATCAAAGATGCCCACACCTCCAGGTTGGTGGCAAAGTACGAAGCATCAGAGACTATCCATGTGCAACTAACAGTGGGTAAAACTGTCTTCCAGTTAATAGCCTGCTACTGACCACCCTCCCAAACCCAGGAACCCCACTCGGCCTTCCTGAAAACACTGGAAAATATGAAGGTCTCTCCAAACACCATTATATTGGGCGGCTTCAACTACCCAAACATAGACTGGGAGCATTAATCTAGCTACAACACCCTATCCCAAAGGTTCCTAGAATTCATAAACTCAAATGCTATAGAACAACTTGTTACCACTCCCACAAGAGGGGAAAACATACTGGACCTGATCATCACCAACATGGGGACTCTATGCTCCAGACCAGAAGTGCATCCCTCACTGGTAAGATCAGACCATAAACTGATCTCACTGGATATTCACATCCTGACCCCACCCCCTGCCCAGAAAACCACAGTGAAAAACTTCTCTAAAGCAAATTTCACACTCCTCAAAACCGAGGTGGAATCCTTCAAAGCCCCCGGGCCTGTGGAAAATACGGCCCAGACCGCAGAATCCTTTATAAATGCATTCTATGAACACCTTCAGGAATGCATGGATCTTGCAATCCCAAATAAAACCAAGACCCAATCCTCCAAAGGCAGACGTCCTGTCTGGTGGACCCCAGCCATAAACAAACTATACAATAGAAGGAGGAAGCTACTACATGATAGAGCAAAATCCCAAAAGGAAGGCATCTCTGATCAGTATTAGCAAAAACTAAGGGCACTCATAAAATCATCTAAGGCCAGCTTCGAGAAAAATTGCACAGGACACTAAGGATAATCACAAGGCTTTCTTTAGTTATGTTAGGAACCTGGGTGGGAATTCCCAGATATGCTCAGAATTAGTCCAAAATGACAAAAATACACGAACCCACAGACATTACCAACATCCTAGCTGACAGGTTCAGCGCAAACTTCTCCTCCCTCCCACCAAAAGGGCAAATATCTATCCCAGCAGAGTGCTGCCCCTGACATCTCAGATGCTCAGGTAAGAGCCGCCCTCTCCAAAGCAAAAACACAGCATCAATGGGACCAGACGGTGTCCCGGGCTGCATCCTACATGAACTCCAAGAAGAGCTAAACCCAAACATAAAACTACTGTTCAATCTCAGCCTTACTACAGGATATGTACCCAAAGAGTGGTACAGCAACAGTGGTCCCTCTCCACAAAGGTGGTGCCTCAACGGAGCCTGGAAACTATCGCCTATAAGCCTGACTAGCTTGGTCTGCAAAGCTATGGAAAGGATCATCATGGACCTCATAAATAAAGATATTGGGGACCTACAGACACTGGATCCTACCCAGTTTGGCTTTGTTAAGGGCAGATCCTGCCTCTTAAACCTGGTTGACTTCTTTGAAACAGTCACCAAGGCCATTGACAAAGGGAAGGTGGTCCACACAGCCTACCTGGACCTCGCAAAAGCCTTCAGTATAATACCCCACTCAGGCATTATAGATAAGCTCATCAGCTTAAATATAAACCCCTATGTCACTAGATGGGTTGCAAACTGGCTCAAGGACAGAACCCACATGTTTAGAATTGCTGGAGCCATGTCAGACTCCAAACCAATTACAAGTGGCGTCCCACAAGGCTCAGTCCTGGGACCTCTCTTGTTCGGTATATATTTCTCAGAGGTACAGGACTGTGGCTGACCAAGTTCGCAGATGACTGCAAACTGGGCACCATAATCGACTCTCCAGCAGACACAAGCATCCTCCAAAAGGGCATCATAGAAACAGACAACTGGTGCCAGAGCCATGGCCTCAAGCTAAACGCCAAAAAGTGTATAGTCATCCCCTTTGGCAAAAACAAAGTGCCCACAAATTACCACATATGTGGTAATCCATTAAGTACAGAAGAAGTAATTAGGGACCTGGGAAACCCAAGTTGATAGCAATCTCTCATTTGACAACCACGTGGCCAAAGTGGTTAGAAAAATATTTTATATAGCCCACCTAATCATGAAGGGATTCACATCTAGATTAGGGGAGGTCATCATGCCTCTTTACTCATCCCTCATCAGGCCCATAATCGAGTACAATGCCCCTTTTGGGATGTACCTTACCAAACACCTGCAGCAACTGGAAAGACCCCAAAAGTACCTCACCAAGAGGATCAAAGGGCTCAAACAGATGCCATATGCTGCCCGGTTAAAGAAACTCCAGCTCTACTCAGTGGCATACCGCCTGCTCAGAGGCGACCTGTGCCTGACGTATAAAGCCATGTCCAACCCGGAATTAAGGGACATGCTGCACCTCAAAAAATCCAAATCCCATCGAGCTACACGCTCGAGAGACTTGAACCTCAGCACTGAAATAAATAGGACATGCTGGAGGGACAGATTCATAACCCAGAGGCTCCCTTCACTCTGGAATAAAATCCCAGTCCAGGTTAGGCAGAGTCCCTCATTGCCTCTCTTCAAGAGGAATCTTGATGAGTGGATGGGAGATCATAGGTTTACCCCGTGTATCACTTCCGTGTCACTGTTAGACAGAGGCACAGTATACTAACCTCGAAAAAGGGCATAGCAAAATTAATTTAAAATGGGTGGCGAAAGCCAAACATACTCTGGCTAGGCTTATAAATGCCCTAGGGCAGATAGCCTAGTATGAACCTATGAACCTAAACCTATGAACCTATATATGTGTGTGTGTGTGTGTGTGTGTGTGTGTGTGTGTGTGTGTGTGTGTGTGTGTGTGTGTGTGTGTGTGTGTGTGTGTGTGTGTGTGTGTAGATATACAGAGATATACAGCTATGATAGGAAACAGCACACAGGAATGACATACGTTCACAGGCTATGCCAATGGAAGTGAGGAGCCCAGGCATGAAACATGTAACACGTAGCATGCCCTTCCACCACCCCCCAGACGGACACGGGAAACATACACGCAAACAATGTAAAGAGTTCACTGCTCCCCAGACCACAAGCAGGATAACAACTGGAGGGGTACACAGTGCACCCGTGGATTGCAATCTTAGAACACAGACTGGAGCGTCCCTTGCGGGACACCCCAAAATTTGCACAAACCAAATAAAGGCGATAGACCGTCCATTTTGTCCGCAGTGTATACAGACTCGGAATGCAAGGGTGGGTAACCCTGATAAGCCATGGGCCAAGTCAATTGTATGAAATGGGTTCCATGAAGTGGAGAGTGGGCAGAGTGTAGTGGTGTGTCCAGAACAGACCAGGACTCAGAGGAAGGATGTGTGCTGTTGAGGAGGTGAGGGTGGGAGAACTATGGGTAGCTAATTATGGGTCTAGGTGTGCAGGTGTTGGCTGATGTGGGCCTATATGGACAGCCCTAGGGATGCAAGCAAATGTGTTAATTGAGCAGAGGCGTCGGCCAATGAGCAGCCGCACCCACTGTGAGACCCAGTAAAGCAAAGTGCAATCTATATGGCAAGGAACGGAATAACCAGATGTAGATGTATATATGTAGAGGTATGTGTGTGTGTATCTACCCATAGCTACATAGAGATATGCCTCTCCCTCACCATAGTACGAATGTATGCATGCAGAGAAAGAATACAGATACATACCTACATATAAACATATACATATGCAGACAACCATAGACCCATATGTCGTTAGATTTTATATATATATATATATATATATATATATATATATATATATATAGAGAGAGAGAGAGAGAGAAAGACAGCAAGATATAAATATACATGTATGCATACATATACAGCTATATCTGTATATATTAATGTATATATATATATATATATATATATATATATATATATATATGTGTGTGTGTGACAGTAAATATACACATGTATATAGTTAGGATATAATACAGCAGTTATGAGTAACATATGCTCACAGGTCATGCATATGGTGGTGGGAGGTCCAATAAACAGTTGTGTAACACGTAGCATCACACCCCACCCCCCAGCTAGGCCAGTGAGACATACAGACACATAATAAAGGTAAACCCACCACTGCTTCCCAGACCACCGGCAGGATACTACCAGTGGGAGAGACCTGCAAGGTCTAATGTTGAAACACAGACATCGATGTCCCTTGTGGGACATCAAAAATTAATGATCGGAGCCAGTCCCGGTAATGATTTATCAAACCAGGCTGTAGATGTACACGGACCAGTAGGTTGTGCAAGCCAAAAAACCCATGGGTCGACATAACATATGACATGTGTTCCTACATAGGGAGAGTGGGCAGTTTGTAGTGGTGTGTTTATACCCCACCTGCACCCACAGTAAGGATGACTGCTGTAGAGGAGTGGCAGGTGGGGAAACTATGGGTATGCGATTATGGGCCTAGGCATGCAGGTGTTGGCTGGCAGAGCCGTATTATGACCACCCCAGGGATGTAAGTAATATTCTGATATGGGCATAGCTGACACCCATACCTCCCAACCCCTAAGAGCACATCCACTGGATAGGCCGTAAACCATTGGGGGAACACATAGGGACCATACCATTGAACTGTCCCTGATTACCAGGGACGTCCCTGATTTCAACTCAGATTCTAACTCTGTCCCACCTAAACCATCCTAGAACTAGTGATATTAGGAGGAAAGGTGATGGATTACACGTAATGAATAACAACAACAATTAAGAGTCATAAACAGCATGTACCTCAGACAATGTGTATGAATACATATGCTCTGAGTCTTTCAATGTGTCAGGTTGATAGCACCAATAATTTAAATGTGTCCCTGATGTTGTTATGCCGTGTCCCTGATTCAGTCTTCATTTTTCCCCAATCGTATGAGAGGTCTGATAGGGACAGAAAGCACATATTCCACTGACAACCTTAGAAAGATGATAGAATAATAGGTATGCAGTAGCATTACTCGGCTGACGGATGCGGGTCACAAAACCCAATTACTTGTCTGTATTGAAGAGTCTCAGTTCCCATGTATCAGCCAGATGGGTGCAGATTGTAAGAGGAACACACAAATAATATGAATAAAACACTGGACAGGCCGCTGATTCCGTACAGTCGAACAGCATGCCGTCGCCTAATGGGCAGCCATTCCCGATACTGCAGGCATGTAATCCGATGTAATAGGCATCACAAGGTAATATTGTGGCCCTCGCTCCCACCCAGGGGTGTGAGTGTCAGATGCAAGCACCAATGTCAATGCATTTGCAAGTGCAGGAGCAAGCAGGTGTAAGCCTGTTTGGCCGCCAGTATGCGAATATTACACAGGTAAAGCAATGTAGAGGCTAACTGAGTGTAAGAAGCTGTAACCAGAGGTTAGCATTGCATAACACCGGGCAAACCCATGCACACCCGCTCACAACTGCTTTAATGTGCCTTAATCCCTCCGTATCCAATGGCCTTGTTCTGCCCTGCAACAAAATAAATGGCCTCTGCAAGGCTTGGAACCAGGACCCTGCACACACAGCTAATGTGATTTACCAATACGCCATGGCAGATATACAGACATCGGACCTTACCACAAACATATCATACAGCGCAGTCATTCAACAGTATAGGAATGTATTCCATCATGTAGATGTATGTGTGAGTGTTTATGTCCAGCATATAGGTACATACATATATAGAGATATATCAGGAACATACCATGTGACAACAAAGCATTACAAATGAATGAAAAGGGAAACACCAGCGATGCCTGTATTATGTAGTGGTGTTGTCCTATGTAATATCAAGACTCCTTCAGACAGACATGTGTCAGTCATACACGCAAACAGTTGTACATTGGCCATATACATCACTCTGTGCATGTAATGTACATTAACACAACAGTACCTGTCCAATCATTATGTGAGAACAGTACTCTTGCAAGGTGCTGTGTGCAACATCATCATCATGATAAAGGTAAATGGGGTAACCATAGAGGGACTGGTAGTGTTGTGTGTACAATGGGGTCATCTGCATCATGCGTATCTGGAACATTTAGGAGTGATGTGCATACCAGGATTGTGCGCCTGAGGGACAGGGGTGAGGATAACAAGAGTATGTTATGATGCATATTACAAGGGTTACATGTGTCCAGTGGGTACATGTGTGAAATGCACAGCTATGTAATGGACAAATGTTGTCCTAGGAACCGATTGGCCTTATGTTTCCGTAGGGTGAGAGTGGGATGTGGGGGAAGCAGAGTAGGTATGCCCGTGGAGGATCACACACAAGACAGCATACAGGGTCAGTATATGACACATGTGAGGGAATACACCTCAGACGGGGAGGGGTGTTCGGCATTCACAAGGCCATGGGAACAGTGGGATGGAGGTCCCCAGCCATGGACAGCCACCACTGCACCAAAACAGCTGCAAAGGTTGCAGTGCTGGGGGCTGTCCAGGAGGAGTGACCTCACCCTGTAAATCTGAAACTCCACCCTTGAGGTTGTGTATCTAGCCTCGGAACCCCTTACTGAGCCCCCAACGCACCACATCCTGGCCCACATGACAGCGGACATGTTTCTGTCTGGCCCTGCTCCCAGGGGGGACAGGCCCCATCCTCAGTGGTGGTACCACCAGAAGGTGGTGCAGAGCCAACAGAGGTTGAGATCCAAGGCTGGGCTCCAGATGTGCTGGTACCTGGTGCCATGGTCAGCTGAAGTGGGACAGGAGATTCTGCTGGGACCTCCAAACCCATACAGCCTATGGTGTTGTAGTTTGAACACAGATATGGTTTAGTAAAAGACAACAGCATTCAGGATTACTTACAACAGTATGCTTAGATATGACCATCAACCCAACACAACAGATGGCATACATTTGCAGAGGGAGCACAACACATGCATATATACTGCATGACATCTGTATAAAGTGTAGAAGAAGTGTGACTGCAGCTATGAACAGTGGCCCATTATTGCCTTGCCACTGAGAACCCCAGACAGTGTCTGTCATGTCACTGTTTCATGTGACATATGTCCAATCAGGGATGCAATGGCAGTAACACATCCCTATCACCGTGTACTGGCAACAATCCTCACACTATGCTCTTGCTGTGCACAGATGTGTGTTCAGTGTGTAACACAGGAAACAAATGGTTTCACACACTGACCAGTCCACAGATGGCCCTAAAGATGGGGGTCCCTCACAAATAGAGCACTGTCATGTCTGTTATAAAACATGCGGAATAGCCATTACCACACACATGTTAAACAGGCAGTAGTCTCAATGAAGCATAGCTAAACTTCCATGTTGTAGTCATGCCTGGCACATCACCCCCCTTTCCCACTGTGTATGATGTTTGAGGAACATCCAGATATCATCTGTGATGCCGTTTCCAAACACCACATCCAGGTACCACTCACAGCAACTGCCATGGTCAAACACCAACATGATGTTCCTAGATATTGTACTGTGTTTATCATGCGAATGGCTATGGGAACATCATCACAGCTGTTCCACATGCAATCAGCTAGAGGAGGACTGCGATAGGTGCAGAGGCCATCACCTGATCATGTCCATCACTTACAATACACATGTTGCTGCTGAGCAGGTGTACACCTCCACATCCACCAGAGAGTGTGTGGGAGGGACAGACAACATACATCAGAGAAGGGCTTGGAGACTAAAACCTAAGCATCGTCTGTCACACACCTACCAGTACAGGGGTCAGACCCCTAGCTGACTAGTCATTACTATTACAAGTGCATGCAGTTACTACATGTGCCACAAAGCCGACATGTTGCTGTGCTACAAGAAGATATATGTGTGTTGGTGAGAGACATGTGCAACAAAGATATAGTAGACATACATTAGGTGTAGCACACATGGCTGTCCATGTGAACGGATGCCATTGTCACCACAGCTACACTCTCTAATGGACTTGCATCGGCACTCTTTGCCAGGGCCACAAATACACTCCCTAACTGCTTAGTTTGCCACACTGCAGTACTGCGCAGGTACTAAATGCACCACAGGGGATATCTGGAGGTTCTATGGGCTAGGGCATGTGAACGTGTTTGACATCTGCTGGTATGCCAATATACTGGGAGTGACTGTGGTTGAGAGCATCATAACATACACGTAGACACAAGGTGCCAGTACTGACATGCATGTATGCATTGCTTCATGGGTGTGTAGTGGTTGGCTGTGCAAGATGGCTGTACAAGGCTGGGTGAGGGGTAATCCTTGGCATCGCACCACCCGACAATGATGTGCAGTGTGGTACAGGGGTGTAGTGCCTGCAATGTCCGACACAGATGGGTACTGCATGAACTGCCCTGACATCCTAGTTACCATTGTGTATGGCCATAGCTTTGCAATGCATGCCATGTCTGTGTTTGATAGTCCTTGACATGGACATTGCCTGGGATGTGCATGTCCCACAATACTGTACAGTGACATGTACAGGTGTACCTGGTATGGCAGGCACATGTTGTGTACACAGACTGTTATCCTCCGATATGCCAATATTGGCCTGGTGTAGCAAAACCTGCTTATAGTCAGCAGGTCGACCCTGCACCTGCATTGATAGCATGATACAGGTATTTCCTGGTGTCAGTGGTATCAGTCCATACAGGGCACATGTGTATGGCATTTTATGGCCTGCGTGGATCACATTTGATGGCACCACATATGATGCAGGCATCCAGTGGGGAACATAGTGAAGGCACATTGTCCACAATTATGTGCTTATTGTACTGCTGTACAGGGTGCCATGTTCTCTGCAGCCCACTGCAATCACACCATGCCTACTATCTGTCATCAATGTGCATGGTACTAGCAACATAGCATGATATCCTAGGCAAGTGTGTTTGTGTATGACACATGGATTCAGGATATATACCGGGTACTAGTAGGGTTGCATACTTTGTTCACCAGGCCTTTTGCAAGATGTAGGGGTATGGCTTGCCAACACAGTCTTGTGGCTGACTGACATCTGTACACCTCGTGAAGTGGGCATTGTGTCATAAGAAGGACACCATATATGAAAACTACAAGATCTGCTCCCCAACATGTCCAGTAGTTAGACACTCACAGCCACCCCCACACAGGCTCTGACAGTCAAACACAGAAACCTGCCATGTCCTGGATTCAAACCCCTACCTACCTAGTGTATCGCACTGCAGCAGTATGCATTTACGGCATGTGCTGTGTGGAATATCAGGTTACAGCAGTCCTAGAGGTGTATTTCTAGGTGTGTGACATCAGCAGGATTGCCAAAGGTGAGTATATGACTTGTATGGAGTGTGAGTAAAAGCATTGGTCTGTCCTCAGGCAGATGGACACACATACACACACAGTTAGCAAGTCTGGGATTACAACACTGGTGTAACTACTCTATCACACTACAGCAATATGCGGTTACAGAATGCACAACAGAGGCTATTGGTCTACAACGTTTCCAGTGGTGTATTTCTAGGTGACTGACATCAGCAGCATTGCCAAAGGAGAGTATATGATTTGTACGGACTGTGGGTAGCCTATAAACCATTTCTCTCTACACAGTCTGAGACAGACAGACACGCACACATTCACACACACAATTGGCAAGTCTGGGGTTAGAAATACTACCTACCTAGTATAACACTACAGCAGTATGCAGTTATGGGACGCGCCATGGAGATTACTGAGCTACAGCTCTCCCAAAAGTGTATTTCACAATGGATGACCTCAGCAGGCTTGTCATAATACTGATATGGGGAGGGCAATGTGTGCATGGGCCATAACCCAGTCATGTAGGGGTTGACATGCCACATGCGGGCACACACGGGGCCATATGTCACTGGTAAGTGTATACAGCTACTAGATGACTATTTCCCTGTACAACAATGTTGCACAGCTAGTATGTGCACCACATAGTCTGACATGCTGAAAGATACAGGTGGCTAGTATCCGCAGTGAATGAAATCTGCACCTCATGTGTTTGGGGCCCTTTGGCTGTGTGCTGGATGGGACAGGCCCGGATGGTTCCTTGTCACAGTCACCCTCTTCCACACATCTATGTCCATCTACCTTTGATGTATCATAGTGTGTTGTCCTTACATGTATTCCTGTATTCCTATCCACTGTGTGTGCAAGGCAGGCATGGTGCATACTGACATGTGTCTGCACTAAGAACTGTGACCGCCAGATATGTCCGGACCACTGGTTTTTGCAGACATGTCCTTCATGTGTTTAAGTGTGTGAGCATGCCCAGTATGACCATTCAGTATGTTGTCAACTGACATTGCCTTCATACCTTCAAGTGTGTGAGCGTGCCCAGTATGGCCATCTGTATCACGTGTTACATGTCCAGGTAGTTTGTACTGTGGTGCTGACCTTTGTGTTGTACACCAACAGAGAGCATGCTGTGTCTGCAGGGTATCCATCGGTCATGTGGCATTGACTGTTGCTACATTTCTGCATAGCGGGGGGGGGACACGACTGTATCTACATTCCTACACAGGAGTGGGGGGCACACCTGACTGTTGCTATAAGTGTACTTTGGATGTAGGGCACACCTGTCACTTGTAAACATTTGCTAGTACTGTACTGGTATGTCAGGCACTTGATTTCAGTGTGTAGTCTTACCCATTGTGCTGGCTAGAGGCATACCAGTGTACTACAAATCTTAGCTTTAATTACCAACATATTAGTTTCTGACATCCTAGCCTTCACAACCTACATCCAACTGCCTGGCCTGCTGTAGTCTGTCTGTGTGGGTCTGTGGGAGGGATTACCCATAGGGCACATTCAGAGGCCATAGTACAGCATGTGTTTGTGTCGGTCTACACCTGTCCAGCTGGTTGAGACTTGTGTGGGTCTTATGGACACACATGACACTCAGCCCATTACCTGCAGTGGGTTTTGTCACCCTGTGTAGTACTTGCTACTATGGTTACTCCAGTATGTGTTACAGATGTCATGGTGCCACTATGGGTGTCTATTGTCTGCTGCCTTAACATTCGGCCACCCAATTCCTTTGCATGCTCACATCCATACCATAGCTACAGATACCAACACATTCTACTACATTTGGCAATTGGTAGGTTGATTGACTTACCTTGAGGGTGTGCCAGACTTGAGGATGGTGCTGGAGGGCTGCCTATGTTGGATGCACATAGTATACTCCCTACACATGGCGGAGCACATGTAGTGTCATGTTTGGCATCCCTTTTACTGTCCTTGTGAGTCAGGGAGGGTGACATTGCCTGGGTCCCTACTGTGTCAGTGCATATGCTATGCGTTGCCTCTTTGCCAAGGCCAGGTCATACTGGGCACACCTCCTTCCACCTACTGGGTCAGGCTCAGGTTGTTCCTCCTCTGAGTCACTCTGTGCCTGTACAGGCCTTGGCATTGGTGGAGGGCTGTGTGGCCCTGCCCCATGCTGTTCCTGCTGCAGCTGTTTCCACAGGATCATATTGTGTAGCATTGCACATACTATAACAATTTGGGTGCGTGTAGCTGGTGAAAGGCTCCATCGGATGTGTCTAGACACCAGAACCGTGACCTGAGCATCCCAAGCACATGCTCTATTATATGTCTGGCCTGTGCGTGTGCCTCATTATGGCATTGTTGTTCAGGTGTGTGTGTGTGCATTTCTGATGGGTGTCATCAGTGACTGCTCCAGTGAGTACCAAGCATCCCCCACTAGGTGACTGTAGGGGATGTCCATATTGGCAAAGCTGTGCTACAGCTGCGTCAGATGCCATATTTCTGAATCATCATAGCTTCCAGGGCAGCCAGCACACACATTCATTATAATGCCTTGGGTATCACATACGACCTGGCAGTTGATGGAGGGGATGCCCCTGCGGTTGATGTAGGTCCTACCCTGCTCACTGGGTGGTGCTTTGATGCATAAGTGCGTGCAGGATATAGCACCCACTACCCTAGGGTAGTCTGCTATTTGGTGGAAGAGATGCATATTGCTGGTCAACACCTCATGTGTGTTGAGGAAATATACGTGCTCACTGGCATGTGCTGACATGGCACCCAGGAACTGGTGGAATACTCTGGATGCTGATGCCTGTGAGATCCCCATGATATCCCCAGTTGTGCTTTGGTAGGTACCTGTGGCTAGTATACCTAGGCCTACACATACCTTGGTATCCACTGGGATGGGTTCCCCTCGGCCTGTTTGATATGTCAGGTGTGGCCGGCACAGCTCAACAATCTGCTGTAGGAGGTCTCTGTCCAACCTATAGCGCTCCATTATCTCCAGCTCATGTAGCCCCTGGTAGGTTACCCTGAGTCTGTACACTCTTCTCTGTCTCCTCACTGAGGGTTGTTTGGCAGCATTCACATCTTCACAACCCTCAGCCACTTGCACATGTTGGTCTATGCTGCCTGCTGCAGCCCTTCCCATTTCATAGGTTTGTTTGTTAAAATTTCCCTGCATGTATACACCGGTAGTGTAGAGTGTGGAAAAACCAGAGGGGAAGGTGTTTGCTTACTTTATCGTAGTGTTCTGGGCTGGGCTGGTCTGCTGCCCCTGTAATCGGCTGATTCTGATACATATCACCTGTCAGCTCAGCTAGTTCACCTTGATTACTCTCCTACTGATGTTGTCCCTCCCAATTGCATTAGCCAGGTATAGACACACCCCTAGCTTAGCCATGCTAAGCTAGGAGCAATCCTGAGCCACAGGGCTCCAATCCATTTACAGTATGCCTGACACCCCCCATGATGTCACCTATATCCGAGTCCTGCACCCAGCTATCTATACACATACACTCTTGGGACCTGCCTCGCACCCTGGGGAAATCCAGGATTCACTATCCTTTACTTCATTTGAATGGGAATGCCTGCTAATGCATAGTTACATGACCCATACTGAGCTTCCCCAAAACTAACCACTGATTACCGTTGTGCAAACCTGCACACAACTGCTTAAAAGCACCTTACTCATACCTTGTTCAACTGCCCTTTTTCTGCCCAGCAACAAAACAACCAGCCTCTGCAAGGCTCGAAACCAGGACCCTGCAGACCACAGGCGATGTGCTTTACCACTAAGCCATGGCAGATATACATACATTGGATGTTATCACATACATATCATCCAGCACAGGCATTCAACAGTATAGGACATGTATTCCATCACGTAGATGTATGTGTGTTAATGTCCATCTATATAAATATATATATATATATATATATATATATATATATATATATATATATATATATATATATATATACATAGATATAGAATATATATCTCAAGAACAAACCTCGTGACACCAAAGCATTAGACAAGAATGAAAAGGAAACCACCAGCGACTCCTGTATTATGTACTGGTGTTAATCCCAAGGCAAGTGTGTTTCTATGCGACACACTGGTTCAGACTGTATTCAGGGTAATATTAGGGTTGCTGACATTACTCAACAGGCCTATTACCAAATGTATGGGTATGTCTTGCCAACCCAGTCTCTTGGCTGATTGTGACATTTATGGCCACTATATAGGGAAACAACAAAACACGCTCCTCAACACATCCAGTGGCTAGCCACTCACAGCCAACAACACATAGGATATGACTGACAAACACACACACCTGCTATGCCTTGGAATAGAACACCTACCTGACTACTTTATCACACTACAGCATTACCCAGTTACAAAACGCACTATCGAGATTACTAGGTCACAGCAATCCTAGAGGAGTATTCCTAGGTGGGTGACATCATCAACCTTGCCAGAGTTGAGTATAGGAATCGTACGGAGTGTGAGTACTCTAAAAAGCATTGTTCTGTCCACCGGCAGATGGGCACACACACACACACACACACACACACACACACACACACACACACACACTCGGCATATCTGGGATTAGAACACTGACCTAACTACTTTATCACACTACAGCATTACCCAGTTACAGGACGCGCTATCGAGATTACTGGGTCACATCAATCCCAGAGGAGAATTCCTAGGTTGGTGACATCTTCAGCCTTGCCAAAGTTGAGTATATGAATCGTATGGAGTGTGAGTACTGTAACAAGCATTGTTCTGTCCACCGGCAGAGGGACACACACACACACTCACACTCACAATGTCTGGGATTAGAACACTGACCTTACTACTTTATCTTCAACCTTGCCAGAGTTGAGTATAGGAATCGTACGGAGTGTGAGTACTGTAACAAGCATTGTTCTGTCCACCGGCAGAGGGACACACACACACACTCAAACTCACATTCGGCATGTCTGGGATTCATACCTCTCAACTGTCCCGAATTATTCGGTTTTACTGAGTTTTGGGGTCCAAATAATGGGGTGCCACGATTCCTGAGTGGCACTCCTTCATTTCCGACTTTTCCACAGCTTCTTTTCTTATATTTCATTTTTCCCAGTTTTGAGCTGACGCCATCACGTGCCTGATGACGTTAGCTCGGTCAGCGCTATCAGCCTGTCGGAATCAAGCTTTCTGCCATCACGCCATTTCCGGACTTTGAATTGAAACGAGCAGAGAATATGGCTGGAACTTTTCAGTTATTCTGCAGAGCAGTGTAGTCATCAACCAACAAGTAGGAAACATGACTCTGCCGAGCGGGGAACTCAACATAAGCGAACAAGTAGGATACATGCCTTTATTCTTTTGAGCAGTTCAATTCTGCTGTTCTTTATTCTGTCAGCAAAGTGTGTGTGCATCTGTGTCTTTATTTATTTTTAGGTTTGCATTATATAATACCTGTAAAATTTCATATACTTGCCTGAAGGACAGAGACCTTTATCCCTTTATATTTCGGAATACATGTACCACCCTCGTGGCTGAAAATGTGTTTAGAATCTGGTCTTGGTGTAGTGTAACTTTTACATTAATAAATAATGACTTTGTACAGCAACAACATGTTATGCTGGAGTAGATTAAAGAAGGAGCGTGTTGTTTAAGGTGGCGGAGAGAGAAGAGAAATACTGAACAAGGCACTGAACTTGATTACTATTGTTGAATTTTGCTGGCAGTATGTCAAACATAATTCCAGTATAATCTGGGTAGCATCTCCTTCGTTTGCCTTACATATTTTACCATTTGCAGGGCTGTGAAGTTTATTGTTTCATAGTAATCCTACCTGGGGTTTCAGCAGATGCACGTGCTGTCTTCAAATAAACAATAAACAATCAGTGAATTGAACTGAAATGTAGCTTGCCTTGCTGTCATATACGTTTATCTAAATGTATTGTGACACTGATTGTCGACTTTCCTTTCAAACAACTGGAGCTGATCAGAATTCTAAGTCACGTTTAAGCACTTAATAAGCAAAAAAACAGCAAATTGAAAGCAATTTCCTAGTGCTGGAGTTTCCTTTTTACATTTTTGTAATTTCACATGATTTTTCTCAGGTGTTGCAGCTAAATAAAGAACTGGTAGAGGTACATCTACGTTGCAGCATGTGGATTACAGTCTTCTATTTTTTGTAGCTGTCATTAGTCAGAGTTTTAACATGTTAAGGATATTTTTCTTCTCATCTTGTTTTTCTCATTCATCAGTCAACCATGGGTTTTGACCCAGATGATTTTGGGGGGGAGGGGAATGCAGGGGTGGGAGTTGTATAATCTCTGACCATGTGCTGTTGTCTGTTGGGTAACAGTTTACTTTAACTGGAAATTAGGAGTTTAGTGAGTAGAGTTTTTAAGGCTCTAATTTGTGAATCTTACATGATTTTAGAGACTCATGTGTACCTTGTCACATACTTTTATTATTTGTACAAAAGGTGGTATACGGGGAATATCAGCAGTCCATTAATTAAGAAGCCAGCGGTACACATGGCATTTTGGTAGTATAGACATCAGTTTATTTTTGCAGTGTTGGACAGGTAGTACTGATAGCTTTTTATAGGAGGGCTTTTGAGTTGAAAAGAGAGAGCCAACTGCATGTTCATATAACTCATACTTAAGAGTGCCTAGTGATTACACGTGTAAGCCAGGAAGGTTAGTAGTGCATAGGTTTATTTTCATAAACTTCCCAATCTAATATTGGGAGAGAGGTAAATTGCCTGCCATTCAGGAATGCTTAACAGATGTTCAGCACAACAGCTGTCATTGTTACATTAGTGGCCTGCCCATTTTACAGAGAAAATAATCCATATATGTAATGTATGTAGTTATAAATCATTTTATGTCCCTGAATATTTTTAACAGAAGATTTCTACCAATTAAATTTATTGCAAAATCAGAAACATAAACTGGTCATAATTTGCACCTCCCGTACTTCATTCTTACCAGCATTTTTTAACTTTACTCAGCCTTTGTATTTTTTTTTTTTTTTGTGTGTCAGAGGTCTAGCACATTCTGATCTACTTAAGAGGTAAACAAACTGACTTTCAGTTCTTCGTTTCAGCACTGTAAATTTTTGCCTTTCTTCTGCTGTTAGGGAATAGCTAATCCAACTCTATACCCATTTAATATGTAGGAAATAATAGTACCATGTGAATAGTAGTGGTCCTAGGTCTTGCTGTGTACATGCAAGGGGGAAACTGTCCTTCAGTTACAAAAAGCAAAGTAAAACTTCTCTACCTTTTTGTGTGGAGAATGTGACTAATTCTTGTGTTATACTTTCTTTATGTGTCTCCTTTTCACTGTGGTCACTTAAAGAACTAATACTTCAGTGGTCCATGTGACGTCCCCACTGTGGGCCAGTAATCAAGGAGCCTGAAAACTCACCACTGACACTGGAGAGGGATGTTCACTTGGAACAAAAATGGATATTCCCAGTATTTCCAGATGCAGCTTTCTGCATCAAGCACAATTTCCCTTAAGAACACACAAGGAACACAGTCCGGTGTCTGGGTTTCCCCCTCTGTCAAGATCCCCAATAAGACTCCCCACTAACACAGCTGTACAGTTGAGTCCTCAGCCAAGTGGCCTATAAAATGTAAAAATAAAATCCAAATAATCATTGTAGAAGTAAAGCAGTATGTATGCACACATTAGTGTTTGTGGTAAATGGGGCAAAACAGGTAGATAATGGGACATTGGAATGGCTGCAGGGGGACTCTGGTGCCATATTTTGGTTGTCTGTTCTTCAGTTTGTGTTTGAACGTTGGTATCCCACAATTCCATTGGAGTGGGTGGGGTTACATGATTATGTATGCAAAATTGATGTTAATCAGTGTACAGATTTGTACCTATTTTTCATGGGCCTTGTCCAGATTTTTGATGTTTCCAGGTTGAGAGGTATGATGGGATTAGAACACCGACCTAACTACTTTATCACACTACAGCATTACTCAGTTACAGAATGCGCTATCAAGATTACTGGGTCAAATCAATCCCAGAGGGGTATTCCTTGATGGGTGACATCATCAGCCTTGCCAAAGCTGAGTATAGGAATCGTACGGAGTGTGAGTACTCTAAAACACATTGTTCTGTCCACCAGCAGATGGACACACACACTCGGCATGTCTGGAATTAGAACACCGACCTAACTACTTTAACACACTACAGCATTACTCAGTTACAGAATGCGCTATCAAGATTACTGGGTCAAATCAATCCCAGAGGGGTATTCCTTGATGGGTGACATCATCAGCCTTGCCAAAGCTGAGTATAGGAATCGTACGGAGTGTGAGTACTCTAAAACACATTGTTCTGTCCACCAGCAGATGGACACACACACTCGGCATGTCTGGAATTAGAACACCGACCTAACTACTTTAACACACTTCAGCATTACACAGTTACAGAACGCGCTATCGAGATTACTGGGTCACATCAATCCCAGAGGAGTATTCCTAGGTTTGTGACATCATCAGCCTTGCCAAAGTTGAGTACAGGAATCATACGGAGTGTGAGTACACTAAAAAGCATTGCTCCATCCACCAGCAGACACACACACACACATACACAATCGGCATGTCTGGGATTAGAACACCAACCCTAACAACTTTATCACACTACAGCATTACACAGTTACAGAACGCGCTAGCAACATTACTGGGTCACAGCAATCCCAGAGGAGTATTCCTAGGTGGGTGACATCATCAGCTTTGCCAAAGTTGAGTATAGGAATCGTACGAAGTGTGAGTACTCTAAAAGGCATTGTTCTGTCCACCGGCAGATGGACAGACAGACACACACACACACACACACACACACACACACACACACACACACACACACACACACCAGTGATGGGATCAGAACACCTGCCTATCTACAGATCACTATTACAGTACCACGCAGTTACGGGTTGCGCCACAGAGATTACACATTCCAAGGCAGTCATCTTGACCTTCTAGGATTGCTGACATCAACAGGGATGCTGACAGTTACGATGTACATAGCTGTTTAACATAGGAGTCCATCCCGAACAGGAGTAGTATGCCCTTCTGTGGAATGGACGACTACTATCACTATACAGGGTTACAATCGCCATGCTCATACACATAGTAGCACATAACATACACAAGGTTATACTGCGCATGTTCAGGGCTGTGTAGCATTCACTCTGATTCTAAACACGGAAGGCCACAGTGGCCATGCTCATACAGTTAGACATACAGTACATGTTGTAGTGGTCTCCGGTGTTAGTAGTTGTCATTGTTAGTAGGAACACTGCACTACATGTATCTGACACTGGTCATCTACACAACACCTGCTGCTGTCTGGCACCTTAGATGTATCAGTCTATAACAAGCACAATACTACCACTTGCAGTGATTTCATGCTAGGAATGGCAACTTCTTGACCAACACAATGAGCCAATGTCCTGCTGTAATTACGAGATTTTCCTGTGTCTGTCAGTCTGGGATGACATGACTGACAGAAGACAAGCCTTTGTCACAGATCACATGCATCCATGATTCAAGGGAGTGTTGATAATACCTCATTTGCATTTGCCCATATAGTGCCATTCCACGGCAAATTACCTAAACAGAGGATAACACCCTGACACCTAGAAGACAATTGCATTGTATGCTTATGCTAATCAGTGCTAGATGTGTTGCTGTCATAATCACAGCTGCTCACTGTTGAACCTACAATGGAGAATACTGACATCTGTGCAGTGAGGAACACCTGGCTGATGGCTCTGTTGTGCACAGTAGCACTACCACCATATAACTCAGAACCAGACATGTGGGCCATAACACTGGTACGGCCCACTCCAGGTGGTGGTGTCCCCACATTCATAATGGCTACTCACATGTACATACCAGTACTCCAACATATATCATCACAGATGAGCCAGGTGCAGGTCACAGTGTCAAAAGCTGCATTCTAGGATGTAATCCTCAGACACTACCATGTCCTCAGACCACCAACACACATTCCATATATGTGGTATGACATGTAATGGAACAACACCAAGTAACCTTTGACTGGTGGACTGTACCTAGCCCTACAACAACTGTGCAGAGTACCCATGTACTGACACAGTTACATTATGTGTTATGCAATGCAATTATACCACTGTTTGTAACCAGGTCAGCTGTACACATACTGGGGTCCCTCGGATATTGACAGCATTAACAGATGACTGTTGCTATGCACCATTGAGTGTGTACACAGCCTGACAGGAAGCTATGATTGTATGAGATGTTTATGTGGGTAGAAGATTGTTTTGACATTTGTGTAGGATATAACCTGGAATGTGGACAGGTCCCATGCAGCCTGTATGTATGGCATTATAGAGTGCAGCTTGTACCTGCATAGTTGTTATTACAGGGGCTCTGTAGTGTACATGGATATATGAATGTGTACCTGTTGGGGGGGGAACAGTGTGTTTATGTTATCCAAGACCCTATCTGGCTGAACAGGTACTATTTCCGTAGGTGCAATACCTCTCATGCCATAGTGCTGTGAAGCACAGCAGATCTTGTTGCTGCCATTATGTTTCATGAAACAGCTATGGAATCCTCTGTGTTTGGCCTCATAATATGTGGATGAGTAGTTTCACAGTAGCATTGCATGGCATTATATGGTGTATCTGCATCTTTCTGAGGCTGATCATGGATCAACTTCCACTCGTGTGTTGACCCTTGCAACAGTTACTACCTTCTGTGGTACAGTTTAAGGCAGGGTACCACTGGTTTGCCTTCATGGTTGTATTTGTTTGAATCCTGTTTCTGTTTCAATGGCATGATCACTGCACATATATGAGTGCCTAAAGTGCATTTGTGTAGGACCCAGCATTTGCACATGCATTGTACATCTGCATGAGTGCCATGACAGTCACCACTTCACTCTTAAGAAGCATAACATTGGCTTTGAAGACTGACCATGTGTGGCATACTGGTAGACCTGGGGGTGTGACTATGGTAATCCAGGTCATTGGTGTTGATGACATCCAACATGCATTGAGCACACGTGTTGGTACATGATGACTCTTCCCGGTTCATAATGGGATAGCTGAGTGGCCATGATTATGGTGTCCTGTCTCACAACTGGTATTCCCCATTACAGCAGAAGGACAGTTGGGATTTCTGAGGCATGGTGGATGATCTGTCACAAGGTGTAATTTGGATTACACTTTCGCACAAAGGTAGTTGCTCAGCATAATGCATCTTACGTTATGCAAGTGCAACTTGAGTGGGGATGTACATATCCCTGAGGAAGTTGGACACATCTGTGGCCCATGTGTTCCAATAAAGGATGTTGGCCAAGAGGTGAGGTATGTGTTATAACATGGTTATGCAGGGGTGCTCTCCAAAGCATTGAACCATATCTCAGTCACTGCACAGATATGTTCTCCATGTTTCAGATTGCCGTAAGTGAGTCCATACTGAGTACCTGATTTGTATCATTGAGTAGCAAGACCCACAATTTATTTCTTGGCTGTCCCTGTTGCACCAGTGGACTTTCACTTGAACCTGGCATGATGAGGGCACTATAGGGGATGCATGGGCTGTTGCCAGTATCCAGATTCTCAGGGTTGACAGGTGCAGACCCTGTCTGGCAAAGCATCATGGTCTGTCAACCATGTTATCCCAGGCAGAGAGATGCTGGATACTCTTTGAATTACACCAGTAAATGTCACGATTGTGGAATATAATCCTTGTCCCTGTACTGCTGCATCATTCTGGCCACTGGCAGAAAGCTTCCCAGGCCTTAGGACATAACCACATGGGCTACATGACCTGACAGTTCCTACA
Organism: Protopterus annectens; assembly: GCF_019279795.1. NCBI lineage: Eukaryota > Metazoa > Chordata > Ceratodontiformes > Protopteridae > Protopterus > Protopterus annectens. The sequence continues at coordinate 673,130,517 of NC_056726.1, read as the reverse complement.
TGTGTTTCCATGCAGTCCAGGCTACTGCATCACAGGTCCTGCACAACAACATAGCATATGCCAGTGACATGTGTATAGTTCTAAAGGTGGTCGGAGTGTATGGGTATGTGGCTAATCATGGCAGATAGGCAGTTGACAGTATGTTTGACCTCATATAGCTTGGTGTGTAACATAGTGCTAGGGTTTGTGTTCACAAATGAGTACTGTTGGCCATGTTTCTGGCCACATGTTCTGAGGTGTGACACAATTATGCGAACTATGTCGTATAGTCAGTGTATTCAGTTGTCTGTCTATTCCAACTTGGGACGCCTCTTGCTTGGCCAGATATTTAGAGGCCTCTGTGGATGTGTGTGATATCTGGTGGAATGTGTGTGTGTCCTTACTGTGTTCTGATAAGGGTATGTGTTTGTTGTGGTGATGAGATGCATGTGTTAACCTACACCTCTTGACTGTCTTGTCCAGTCATGGGTGTAGTATGGACTGCCTCCAAGATCACCCTGTAGCTGCATCCCAGACAATGTGTGCGGTGCGGTGTTAGGCGGGTTTGCAGTGTACATGGCATAGAGATTGCATTCCCCCAGGATGGCCACATACACAAAGCTGACATTAGTAAACACCAGTAGCTGAGTAGTGGACATGCCTGTATGAGCATTCAGTACTACAAGTACCACGTACTGTATTTAGTATACTTACTGCTTATGAAAATGTTTTAGACAGTGATGCTCACATGTAAATATTTGAGTTATGGACATACCAACACTAGCTATTACAGGAACATGGTAGCTACCTTTAGTAGCATTCCCCCTCTGAGGGCCACATCACATCCTGATAGTTGATTACAGATGATGCAAGTGTGAACAGGGCTGTATCCTGGTCTGGGTATAAACTCACATACTCAGCAGAACCATGGGCTCTGTTGGGCACAGACACTCACTCCCCACACAGAGTCAGATATCAATAGACTCTGCTGCCACTATCGACATGATCAGGATATAATCAGATAGTGTACGCCATCATCTATGAAGCTGCTGTTACACATGGGCAGCAGTTTCCTACATCTTACACACCTACTGCAGATGTCACACTGGAGTTAAAGATGATATGCACCCTGTTTCATTACCAGTACTGTCAACACATTTCCAAGCAGCTGTTAGTCTGGCAATGAGAGGTTAGGCTACACAAATCTACACGGTCAACCAGTGTGTCTCTACTGTCAATATCCACTCTATGCAGGTGTGCACATAGGCATTTGGCACAGCTCTGTAACAAGCATCAGTACACATTTTCAGAACATGTACACATGCACAGCTGTCATTGATTGTAAACAATAGTAGAGAGGTGGATATTAGGCAAGGTGGACTTTTAGGCAAAGCTCATAAGACAAACCCACCACTGTACATAGCACGTGTAACCATAAACTGAGGGTATTGCTACTCAACGCCAGACCTCTAAACCTCACATTGCACACACTCGAGGCACTCCTCAGTATGGAGAACATCGATATCTGTACAGTAACAGACAGCCGGTTTAAGACTCCAGAGAGCGCCCCAGCACCACCAGGCTATAACTCATACACACCTTTCAGCCACAGAACCCGGACTGGAACACAAAAGGTGAGGGTGTATCCATATTCATCAAGGATACTCACAATTCCAGGTTAGTGGTGCAGCACGATGCATCAGAGATCATCCAAGTACAAGTGACAATGGGCAACACTGCAATCCAAATTGTAGCTTGCTACAGATCACCCACCATGACCCAGGACCCACATTCCGCATTTCCAGGGACACTGGAAAATATGCAGGGCCTATCAAACACCCTAATACTGGGTGATGTCAACTACCCAAACATTAACTGGGAGAACTACTTGAGTACTAACACCCTTGCCCAGCGCTTCCTAGAATTTCTCGACTCAAATGCCCTGGAACAACTGGTCTACACCCCCACCAGAGGTAACAGCATATTGGACCTGGTCATCACCAACATGGGCAACCGGTGTTCCACACCCAACGTCAACCCCTCACTGGTTAGATCAGACCATAGACTAATCACTCTGGATATTCACAGTCCACCCACAACCCCAAACAAGGAAACCACCATGGCAATCTTTTCCAAAGCAGACTTCATGTTGCTTATGCCCAAGGTGGAATGGTTCACAGCCCCCACGCCAATGAACAATGCTGTCCAAGATGCTGAAACCTATACAAAGGCATTCTATGATCATCTGCAGGAATGCATGGATCGTGCTATCCCAAGTCTAACCTAGACTCACTCCTCTAAGAACAGGAAACTGGTCTGGTGGACCCCTGCCATACACATGCTCTACAATAGTAGGAGGTAACTAGTACAGACAAGAGCGAAATCCCTAGAAGGACAGACATCCATGATCAGTATCAGCAAGAAACTACAATCCCTCATGAAATCATCCAAGGCTAGCTTCAAAAGACAATTTCCCAAGGACCCTACAGACAACCACAAAGCGTTCTTTAGCTATATCAAGAACCTAAGTGGGAACTCTCAGATCTGCTCAGAGTTGGTGCAGACTGGCACAAAATACACTGAACCGACTGATATTGCCACATTTTGGCAGACATGTTCAGTGCAAACTTCACACCCCTCTCAAACCCTAAATGGCCCTTAACCATACCAGAAGAATGTACGGCCCCGGCAATCACCGACACACAGGATAAAACAGCCCTATCCAAAGCCACAAATACAGCCTCAGTGTGACCGGACAGTGTCCCAGGCTGTCTTACATGAGCTCCAAATGAACTAACCCCTCACCTAAACACACTGTTCAAACACAGACTCTCTACAGGCTACATACCCACAGAGTGGCGCACAGCAACAGTGATCCCACTCCACTAAGGTGGCGCCACAACGGACCATGGGAACTATTGCCCTATAAACCTGACTAGCCTGGTCTGCAAGACTATGGTGTGCATCATCATGGAACTCATTAACAGAGACATTGGGAACCTCCAGACACTCGACCCAACCCAGGTCTGCTTGATGAGTGCAGATCATGCCTACTGAACCTGTTTGACGTCTTACAGTCACCTAGACTTTAGGTGTAAGCTGTGGTAGTTCACACATACTACCTGGACCTCACTAAGGATTATGACACCATTCCCCACTCAAGTATTGTTTATAAACTCACCAGCCAGTACATACACCCATACATCACAGGTTGGGTTGTCAACAGGCTTACACACAGAACCCACTTGGCAAGCCTAGCCGCCTCCAGGTCCAACTCTTAACCAGTCGCAACTGGTGTCCCACAGGACTCAGTCCTGGGACCCTTACTGTTTGTCATATACTTCTCAGAGGTACACGCAAACACAGGTGGACTACAGCAGACAGTGTTTGGCAATTACTGCAAACTGGGGGCCATCTGTCACAGACATCCTTCAAGGGGCCTCACATAGACCAACACAGGATGTCACAGTCATGGCCTCCAGCTAAAGGCCATGAACTACATGGTCATTCCCTGTTGGGAAAACTAAACACCCACATATTAACACATGAGTGGCAGCCACTTTAATACAGATGAGGTAATGGGTATGTGCGGACTACATTAGATAGTGATCTCTCCTTTGACAATCATATCTCCAAAGTACTTAGGCCATCCATCTATGTAGGCCACCTGATTACTTAAGGGTTCGCATCTAGACATACTGAGGTTATTGTGCCCCTTTACTCATCACTCATCAATCCCATCATCGGGTATGATAACCCATTTGGGATGTACCTCAGAAGACACATCCGACAGCTGGAGGGTCCACGAACATACCTCGCCCAGAGCATTACTGGCCTCAGACATGTGTCCTATGCTGCCAGACTGCATGAACTCTTACAATACTCAGTGGCATCTCATTTACTCAGAGATGATCTTTGCTGCCCAACAAAGCCATGTCCAAGTCAGGCTTAATCGATATGCTCCAACTATGGGAATCCATGTTACAGTGAGACACACACTGTAATGAGCTAAACCTTGCCACAACCATAACTGGAAGATGCTTGAGTGACAGATTCCTGTCACAGGTACTCCCCATGCTTTGGAACTACATAGCTGATTACATTATATGGAGCCCCTCACTAACACTCCAGGGACACCTTGCAGACTGGATGGGGAACAGTGGGTACACCCCAGGGATCCTGCAATTGGCTCTGCTCCACAGAGGGACAGTTAGTTAATCAATGGGGTGGTGACAGCTGACACATTTTGGCTAGGCATGTGAATGGCCTTGGGCAGTTAGCCAAAAATCTACCTATGTACCTATGAACCTATACATACAGTATCAGCACATGCTGATAGCTTAATTTACTGTTAAGGTGTTGACTTACCTTGTGCCAATAGCGGTTGTGTGTGCAATAATTGAGGGCTGCCTCTGTAGAATGCACACAGTAGACCACCTATACATGATAATTTACAGGTGGTCTTGTGTGTGTGTGCCATCCATGTTTACTGTGTGTGCAGGTGGAGAAGGGTGTCAGTCCGTAGGTGCCTACACTGTCAGTGTGTGTGCTATACGTTCCCTCTTTGCCAAGGCATGGGCATATTGGGCACACCTCTGTCTGCCTACTGGGGCTGGCTCAGAGTGTTCATGGTCTGAGTACCTCTGTGCCTGTGGGGCCCTTGGCAATGGTGGTGGGCTGTGAGGGCCTTCACCATTCTGTCCCTGCTGCAGCTGTTTCTGCAGGATCATATTGTGTAGCATGGCACATACTATGAAGATGTGGGCACACGTGCCTGGAGAGAGTACTTCAAGGCTCCACCAGATATGTCTAAGTAATGAAACCGTAATTTCAGCATCCTAAACTCATGCTCTATGATGATTCTAGTTTGTGTGTGTGCCTCATTATGGCATTCTTGCATGGTTGTGTGTGCATTTCTGATGGGAGTCATCATACACGGTTCCAGTGCATAGCCAGCATCCCCCACCAGGTGGCCATATGGGATGTCCCCCCTGGCAAATATCTGATACAGCTGTGAGGCATGCCAGATGTGGGAGTCGTGATAGCTTCCAGGGCTGCCAGCACACGCATCCATGATAATGCCCTGGGCATTGTTCGTGACCTGGCAGTTGATGGAGGGGTATCCCTTGTGGTTCATGTAGTGCCTACCCTGCTCACCAGGTAGTGACTTGATGTGTATGTGCATGCAGTCTATTGCACCCAGTAACTCCAGGTATTCTGCCACATGTTTGAAGAGATGCATATTGCTGGCCAACACCTCCTGCATTCGGGGGAAGTATATGTGCTCATTGGCATGTGGTAACATGGCATCCAGGAACTGGTGGAGTACCCTGGATGCTGATGCCTGTAAGACCATCAGGATATCCCCAGTTGGCCTTTGGAAGGTACCTGTGGCTAGTATTCTCAAGCTTACACATACCTTCGTGTCCACTGGAATGGATTCCCCTCTGTTATTTCTCACTCTGAGGCATGGCTGGCACAGCTCAACAAGTTGCTGTATGGTGTCCCTATCCACCCTGTAATGCTCTACTATCTCCAGATCATTTAGCCCCTGGTAGGTTATCTCAACACTCTTCAACTCCTCCGGTGCCTGAGGTGGTTGTCAGCATCATCCTCCACATTACCTTTAGTCTCCAACACATGCTGATGAATCAAAGCTATGGCAGCCCCTAACATGTACATTTTAAAAGTTCCCCATCTGTTTACACCGATGGTGCAGAGTGTTTGGGAATACACAAGTGTGTGAGGTGTTTATACACTTTATACTATTGTGCTTTGGATGCTGCTGATGTCATTGGGTGTGAATGTGCAAATCCAGCTGCAAGGTATCTTAATTATGGGTTTTACAGTGAGTACTGCAATTGTGGGGCCTTTGGTGTTAAATTATGCTTGCCTGCCATGATTAATCTGTTGCCCTTTATTTCACTTTTCAACCCGAATCCCCTCCCATTTACAGGCATGCATCCAGCTGCCGGCTTTCTTGTTTTGTACTTTCCTTACCCAGGAATGTGTTGCGAAATGTGTTTTGTAGATGTTCTACTGCAAGTTTGCTTTGTTCTGCTGTGATAGTTCTGTTTTCTTTGCAGTACGGCACCTCCCCTTTCCTGTTCTGCAGGTAGCTGCTAGCAGCCTTGTTAGCTGTTGAAAATGGCCCACTGTGGGTTCCTAGGTGTTAATTACTCATTTTTCTCCTTTTTCCATGCTGCAGCATTTCCTTATCTGTTCCCATATCCTTCCTGTTTCTGCTCTGGTGCGCGCCACGCACAGCCATTTACCAGGTTTACAGCGTGTTTTCATCCATGTTCACATGCACATTCGGTTACCTTGCATGCTCTCAGCTAAGCCAAGCTATGGCTACTTCAACACACCCCTATCCTGCAGCTTTGCTTAGCAACAGGCAAACTGGGTTAGCAATGCTCCAATGTGCTTACAGCAATGGCAACACACTCCTCTCTTGATGTCATTTTTATCTCAAGGGCTCAGCTTGGTGTTATAACGCTACGCTGTTTTGTGCATCCTTACCAGCGGGAAATCTGTGATTCAGTATTATTCCTCTCATTTGCATGGCATTGCCTAATAATTCCTATCTACTGTGCATAACACTGTCAATGCCCCTTAGCAACCCTTGCGCCATGAGTATGGTGCAGCATTCCTGCCATTGACTATTATGGGGAAATCGTGATATGTATTTCATTGCAGTTTTATTCGATATTTTTTATTTGATATTTTTGTATATACCTTGCATCCCCATGCGTCAGGAGCTGTGCGGGCATGGCGTACACAGGTAGTGCACGTGGAAACAGCTCATACCTGAATCGATTGGCGGCCATATTTGGTGTAAGATCACCGACACTATGCCTGCACCTGGCGCAAGCTGCATGAATCCCAGAGTTTATGTCCCTTCTGTTCACTTCTTCTTCTTCTTCTTCTTTCGGATTTTCCCGGTTAGGGGTCACCACAGTGGATCACCTGTCTGCTCATGATTGGCAGTGGAGTTTTATGGTGTCAAGTTGCCAGCCTGGCACCCAACCTTCCACAGAAGGCACACACATGCACACACTCACACCTAGGGCCAATTTGGAGTGTCCAATCCACCTACAGCATGTCTTTGGGATGTGGGAGGATACCGGAGCACCTGGAAGAAACCCACATGACCACAGGGAGGACATGCAAACTCCGCACAGAAGGCACCCCAGCCTAGGATCGAACCAGATAACCTCTTGCTGCATGTCCCTTCTGTTCATTGACCTACATAAAATAAATTCCTTCCATTAGTTGCTTTAGACTGTCATAGTATGTGATTATTGTCTCAGTTCTTTAGTCACATCATCACAGTATGCACTCAAGCAGAATAGAATTTGGATTGGACTGCCCGTGTATGTTGTCACTACATTAATGTGATATTTTCTTCAAGTCTAGTTGTTCCAATGTGCAGTCATGGTTCAAACAAAGTGAAAACAAATGCAAATATGTTTGATGTAAGTGTCATTCTGTGGAGCTTTTCTCCCCGGCCTCCGCTGAAAAAGGACCTGTGTCCAGTCGGAATTTCCTGGTAAACAATTATAAATAAGTCAGCTGATGTTAATAATTTTTAATTAGATTTGTAATCATTTACTTTCTCCAAATGCTAACTATTCTACTTTGTAACTCTGTATTTTCTTTTTTTCTTTTAATTATCTCACATGTTTTGTAACTCGTATGTTTTTGTCTTCCTGTAATTTGTTAACACTTGTATTTCTGGACCTTTTCTCCCCAGGACTCCATTGAAAATGGGCTCATTGTAGCCCAATGGACCATCCTGGTAAACAAACTGCAAATAAATAAATAAAATATAAATATATCAACCCAGTACTCATACTCTGCTGTAGCAATATGAAACTCATTACTATTTTACCATGACTGAATAATTGTATTAATTTCTGTAATGACATTCCATATACGTTCGATATTTATATAAGTAAAAGTAAATAATGGCAAGTACTGGATGAGGGTCAGGTCTGATTTCACTTTAAAATTGTTCCTCTTTGTAATAATACACTTCCTTTCATGTGACTGAATAAGTATACGAGCTTCTGTAATACAATTTAATAAATCTCGCTGAATTTATATTTACTGACCACTTATTATTGCTGTAACTATAATTTCATTTTATTTTATATATGTGAAACCATGCTTACACATATGCAGTTTGCTTATTTACATTCTCTAGCCATCATCTTTTCTCCTTCTTTCCATCTCTATCTTATCTTAAATGTTCATTTGGCTCATGCAGTAAGTTTACATTTGGTGCCTAATAAATTTTATGAGAGATTTCCTTATGCCTTCTCAGCTATATGACTGTCAACTGCAATGGTGTCTTTTTATGTATTTAAAAATTTGTCTGATTTGGAATGAAGCCAATTTTCAGCTGAGCCCAGGGAGAACTGCTACAGATGCATGTCTTTGTAATGTGGGAGAAAAATGGAGCACCCAGAAGAATCCCACACGAAAGCAGGGAGGACATGCAGACTCTGCACAGAAGGCATTCCAGTCGAGAGTCGATCCAGAGAATATTTTGCTGTGAGGCAACAACTCTACCGCTGCACCACTGCACTGTCCATTTACCTTAAGAGATTACACACACCTAAACAGGCTTTCTTATTTAAAATGTATTGACTATTTAAGAAAGAGTAGAGAAAGATCATGAATTAGAATACATGCAGAAAGTGCACTTTGGAAGCCTGTTTTTTTTTTGTTTTTTTTTTAAGAAAAAATAAATGTGACACGTTTCCCACATACATAATAGCAACTAGAGGAGGACTGCTTTTGTTGGTTTTTCCAAATAACAGCATAACTAATGTTAATTACAGGCATACTTTTATACAACCTTCTTACCTTTTGCCATCCATTTTACTTTCCACCACAATACATGCTTACTTGATTAATACTTCAGATTTTCTATTTGGATCACAGCAAAATAATCCTTTACATTTTCTCTAATATCACCCTGGTAAGTGTCATTCTAGCATAGATATTCTGTAATATGTCATTCAGGGATGGCTTTGAATGTCCTCATCCAATCTCATTAATTTTAGTTTTCTCTCTCATACCTCCTTTTTCATTTCCTGCTTTCCTCCCTCCTTGTATCTTTTCTTATTTCACCTCCTTTTATTTTAACTCTGATTTGGAATATTAAACTTTATTACATTTAAGAGACAGTGGTTACTGCAGTGGCCTTTATTTGAATGTTTCTCATCTGAAATAAATATAATCATTTTTAAATAGTTGTTTACTTATTCTAGTATATATGAACCTCAAAATAAGACCTTCAAGATTCACTTCTTGATAGCATCTCAAAACCCACCGTATGCAATCTCACTAATCCAAAAGGTTTACAAAATAATCCACCAAGCCTGTCAAGCAAAACATATCTAGCACTGATTTTTGTTTGCTTGGATTCTCTGTTTGGGTAGACTTTGCCCCACTATACCTCTCTTATTTAAATATGCATACCCAAATGATCATACAAATATGGGGGAAAAGAGAAGCACCCTTCATGGGTCAAAAGAATAGTCATGCAAACTGAGGCCTTCCAGTTGATTCATTTAATAGTGATTATATTCAGGGAACTGTAAATTCAGGGAAAAGGGACTGGGGAAAGGAAAGTCAAACACTTGTCTGTCAATAACATGTGGGACTCTGGGGAAATACTATATCACTTCCTTATTTATAGACTGGATAACAGCTACTGTTTAAACAATAATAAATAAAGCTTAAGGAATGAAATGGAATTGAAGTAGATGAAGAAAAATGACCAAAAATGAAAACTGGAAATGGGGAAAATAGGAGAAGAAACCATGACAAGAACAAATGAGAAAAACAATTAAATAATTGTTGTATTACTAGACTGAAGAAGAGTGAAACAGTAATGCATTTATAATTCAGTTAGCCTAAAAAAACTAGTTGCCACCTCTGAGACTCCTTACCTGTAAGATACCCAGAATTTAATTTTACAAAAGTACAAACAATACAAAAACAAAACAAATACTAATACTAATTAACTTGCCACTGGAATTTGTTTGGCACTCTGCAAGGCAGTCAGATTGCCCTATTTACACCAGTAGTTATTTACACATATAGATAAAAACTACACCTGATTTTCATTTCACCAGATATCTCATCAGCACTATCCTTATATTTTATCATGACTCATTATGTATCTCAACTATTAATACAAATAAAATAGTGAACAGTGTATCATATATCTTAACTGTAAAGACTTTTGTAGAATGTCCAGATTTTTGCCTCATATTTTTGATTTGTTCCTCATACAATTTATGGTTTTCTGGCAAATCACTCAGGATTGAAATAATGACATACAGATGAGTTTTAGACTTCATTTCTTCCAGAAAATGCATGCTAACACAAATTCTGATATGCTATCAACTTTGTAAGTTTATAAGATCAGTATTTAAAATCTGTCACTATTTTGACCCCCCCTCCCCATTATTTTAGGCTTTGTCCAGATTTCTTGCACTAAAAGGTTGAGAGGTATGAATTTTGATACCCTCTCAGGTCTCAAGCCCATTTGTGTTACAATGAAAGATGAGTCATACTATTACATTTTCTGTTTTCCACATATTAGAAAAATCTTACATGGTAAACATTTTTCTGTTTGCTAACTTTGAAGGTGATCATATTCACATGCATCCAATCAGTTCTTATATTCACAATTCTTTAAAGATAATGCACATTCCTTTAAAGAATTACCAATGGTAACCCATAAGGATACATATTTTAGTTATAAACCTTTCTGGTTTACCACATTACTTTCACTTTGACATCCCATTAATAAATATGCATCTAATTATTGAATTGATAGTGCATGGTGTGTGTGTCCTCTCTCCCAATCACTCTGGATATTTTTTATGATAATTATGAAGGACATGCAATGGCTTATACTTTGTCTGGAGATTTTTCATCTTCCATTATTTTGCTCTTTCCAAAAGTATACATATTTGTTTTGTTCATAGAATTCTTAATTAGTTGTGCAATATATAACATTTCTCAATATTCCTGTTTTCCTCTATATAGGTTCATATGTGTGTGCTAGGTTAATGGCCCTGGGGCCTTTACAAGCCTAGCCATAGGATTATCCTGGCATAGTGCCATAGTTTTGATTATCTTGTTTATCTCTCTCTCTCTCTCTCTCTCTCTCTTCTTTTCTGACTTTTAAAAACATGCATTTTAATCCGGCAAAACTTACCTTAGATTGCCTTGCCTTGCTACATAAACCTTGCTCATCACTCTAGTCATGTATCCTTATTTGAGTTCATTCACTAAATGGTCATTGTAGCCCTCTTAAAGGAACAAGATCTTTCTAATGCTCAAATCGTTCAATCCAGATAGAACATTTCCTGATATGATTCATACTTCTATAAAAACATATCTAAATACTGAGAAGAGATGGGCCCTTATCACACCTCTTTGAGAAAAGTGAGCTGGTGCCATAGTACTCAACAATAATTGTACAGGTTATGGAATGCTTGGGAAAAGACTGGCAACAACAATATCATAAAAGGATTTTGCATTTCTTATAATGATATTTCCCATCAGAAACAAAATCCAGCACCACAAAGATAATGAAAAAAATGTTTAATGATATAAGATTATACAGACACACATACACAGATATAAACAGATAGACATAAATATATATATATATATATATATATATATATATATATATATATATATAAATACATATATTACATTCTTAAACTTGTGTTTCAGTGAGGACAATTATTATAGGAATAGATTTAAACAGATAATGATGATGTACTCTCTGTATATGATTAAGCAAATCTGAAAGTCTAAACCCTTAGGAGGTTACAACTCAAAACAATAAAACACTGACACTCCTAGGTTGTAAAACACACAAAACATTTTTATTTGCAGGGAGGGAAACTCTTAGGCAGCCCACCAACATGGGTCATAACCTGACACTACACACACACACACACACACACACACACACACACACACACACACACACACACACATACATACACGTAAACACAGGCACCCTAATGTTTATGGATATTAGGCTTGATTTTAAGCTTTGTGTTGCTGAACTATAGCTAAACAGTCCCCCATGCTGTACTGACAAAGTCAAAAAAGAACAAAGCTTGCATGTCTACAGCCTGTGGAGTTTCATTTTATTTGACCTAAACATACCCTTAAAGGGATAAAAAGTAAAACATCATGGGCATTCTGAAGCCATGTAATTGAAACACTGGTATGTCCTAAGGGATCATTTGCATGTATTGCATGGGCCTCTACTACAGATGGTTTAAGGTATTACATGAAGACTCTAATTTGGCTGGGTTTCTCTTGCAATTTTGCCTGTGTATATATACATATATATACATATATATATATATATATATATATATATATATATATATAGGATAGGTGGCCTGTTCACAGATATACATCAGGTAAATGGAGGTGAAAGGAATGAAATCCTGTGAAAGGAGTTTTGTTTGTTTAGTGTACTGAGTGCTCTGGAGACTGATGTGTGTGGCACTGGAAAGAAATGTTTGTGTTGGATTAGTCAGATTCCTGTGGGTACTGGACTTTTGTAATTAAAACTAAAGGGAAGTACAAATGACAGTAGCTTTGTTTGTAATCTCTACACTCAACTTCCCCGAGGATTTATTTGATGTTTTTTTTGGCTGAGTGAAGACTGGATGCCTTCATTCAGCCAAATAACTAATTTAGCTCTCCAATAACTTTTTTCTGGACAAATCAAAAAGTGTACTATTTCCTCTTTTTCATGAGGTAACTTGGCATAGTTAACTTATTGCAGAAATTAATTTCAATTGCCAAGGTGGCAGGTAGGTGCACAATGTGAAAGTCAGTTACTGCCTGAGAATGATTCCCTTTCTATTGAGTGTGTTGGTGCTTGTATAAATGAAGACATTTAGGTTGGGTCCTCTCTGTTTTGTCACAGTTATATCATGGTATCAGGGTTACTGTAATAACTCAATCCCTATATTTTATTCCTTATTTAATAATAATAATAAAAATAAATATTATTATTATAACTATATAATGTACTCTTTTTCTACATAATACATCCTTCACTCATTTGTACTTTTTTCATACTTGTCTATAAATATTTCCATTTCCTCACTCTTTGGTGAATAAATAATGCTACTCTATTGCATTTTTGGTAAATGGATTTAGCTTCATGGATGATTTACTGTGTTAAATTTGACAGATATTATTGTAGTAAACAGTGTTTGACTTTAATTGTTTGTCCTGAATTTTACTATTTCTGTTGTACTTTGTCTATGAATGATCCACATAGATCAGCACTCTACATATCCCTCAACTGTCCAGATTTTCACAGAATGTCCAGATTTTTGCCTATTTTTGTTCTGTTCCTCAAAAACATCTGTGATTTTCTGGCAAATCATTGAGGATTTACTTCCCTAAATAATACTAAATAATGACATACACTTGAATTTCAGACTTTATATCCTTTAAAATATATATAATAATGCAAAATCTGTCATTCTAGCAACTGTCTAAATTTTATAGGAGTAATATTTAAAATATGCCTCTATTTTTTGGGCTTTTGTCCCCCATTATTTCTGGCTTTGTCCAGATTTCTTACGCTGAGAGGCCAAGGTTGAGAAGTCTGGCACTCTACCCTGGTTAACAAAGAGAAATAAATAAATAAATGAAGATTATGACGCCAATGCTGATAATGATTATCCCCTAATTTATCCTCCTATAAAACAAATGTTTACAGGACTTGACTCTGATTTCTTGATTCACAAATAAATGGCAAAGCTACTCCTCCTCCTGTAAGGCTATAGACATACAGAGTGGAGTGCCTGCATGTGTAGCTTAACTGGGATTCCTAGGGCATCTGCACTTGAATCTATCTGCACTTGTTTAAAGTTGTGAAATGCTGGAATGCCATCATTATTCTGCATATTTTGTGGCAAAGCATTTCAGCTGCTTGGTGCAACTTTGCTAAATGCTTTCTCTGTGGCAGCTAAAGTAAATCAATGTGTTTACAACTGGAAGTTTTCATGAGTTTTCAAATGGAGCTGGACTACAGCTTTGCAAACAGTAACTTTGAAAACAGGATGCTTTGATTTGAAAATATGAATTCCATAGGATTTGGGCGAATTCAAAATCCTTAGCTAACTGCAAAGAGGAACCTGCTAAAACAGATATTGTTAACTGAATGACAGACAGTAATCATTTGTTCCAGAATACACTTACAGACTTCATGTGACCCTGTCCTTAAATACCTCGATTTAGCTCAGCTATTCAAGTGGTCAGCTGGAGTTGAAGTATTTGCTTGCATCTTGAACTACACTGTGGACTTTATGAAATGGAATGAGAAAGCTTGTGGACTTGAGATACTGAGATCATTGTTTATAAATTGTAAGTCTTCTGTACCTGCTAAAGTATTATAAAATGTTAGTGGTAGATAGCAGTATTAGTAGTAGTAGTAGTACAAGAAGTAGGACCAAAGAGCTGTAAATGGTGTTTTAATGCCATGTCTCTGTTTAAGCCTTTTTCTTTTGCACTTCAATATGCAAAATATATTTTCTTGTATATTTAATTTCTAAGAGTATTACCTACTTTTATTTATTTCAAGTAAAGAATTTCATTTTTTAATTTCAGGAGACTGTGTCTTGTTGTTTATTAATTGATATAATGTAATCAAAAAACTGTTGAATTATTAATTGTTAATATCTAACTTAGAGGGGATTTACTACTTAAGTACAACTACCATTATTTAATGTTCTGCAGGTGACTCATTTTAAGACTGCTTAGTAATTGAAACATTTGGTCTACCAGACGGGTCTGGCTAGAAGTTACATCTTACCATACAGTTTTGCATGGGTATGTGTATGTGCTGTGTCTTCTTCTTCTTCTTTCAGCTTTTTCCCGGTTAGGGGTCAGCACAGCAGATCACCTGTCCGCTCAGGATTGGCAGTGGAGTTTTACGGTGTCGAGTTGCCAGCCTGGCGCCCAACCTTCCACAGAAGGCACACACATGCATGCATTCACACCTAGGACCAATTTCGAGTATCCAATCCACCTATAGCATGTCTTTATGAGGAAATTGGAGCATCTGGAGGAAACCCACATGACCACAGGGAGGACATGCAGACTCCACACAGAAGGCACCCTGGCCAAGGATCGAACCGGAGAACTTCTTGCTGTGAGGTGGCAACTCTATCAATTGCACCACCAGGGCTGCCCATGTGTATGTGTTGTATATGGATGTAAAATAGTCCTAACAAGTCTCAGTTAATTTTGATAAGATTGCACTAAAAAGGCACAGTACTGAGAATGAGGTGGTTGAACTTCTAGGAACATCCATTATTTTTTGTATGATGCAGTACTTACCTGACTGTGGCAGGTGTTGGTCATAACCCAGAATAGGAAAGTACATTTACCTACATGCAAACATAAATACAAATATTTCAAGCGTGAGCATTAATGCCCTTCTAACTTGCCAGTATACCAAAACACTTGTTCCCATAATACCTGTCCAGGCTGTTCTTAAACATATCTAAACTAGTACTTGTTTTAATGTAATTTGGTAGTCTGCTCCATGTATCACCTGCTCTCTCTGAGAACCAATTAGTACATGTCTCATTCCTATAGAATCTTCTACATAGGTTGTCTGATGAGTCTCTACCACTTTTTGATACCCCAAACATTCCCATAAGTAGCTGTCTCTAAATGCCTTATATATCTGAATAAGATCTCCTCTTAGATATCTATAAGAGACACTGTGCAAGGCCAAATATTCTAGTCTTTCATAACTTAAATTTTCATATCCATGATCGCTGCACATCAACAGTGGTAAAACTTGACTTGAAGTAACAGTAATTTCTTTAGAAACACAAACAATGTCTGTATGTTCCATTCCCCTGGTAGTTTTTTTTTTTTTTACACTCAAGCAATTGTTGTTCCTGAATATACATTGTGAATAATTTCCTTACTAATGTTGTTGTATCAATATTATATAATGACCACCGATTAATATTACAAAACGTGCATGCTGATTGGCCAGCGTGCCCATTGTAAATCCCACAATATACCAACAGAAAAAGGTCCGGTCGCCCGGACTTTTTTCCGTTGGTATAAAGTGCTCAAAACATTTTGTTTAACAAATGAAAAAAAGAAAAAAGAAAAAAACGGTGCAACGGAGACTTTCTTTTCTCCATTGCTTCCATTTCAAAGCATTGATGTACTGGGTATGTGTGGGATGCAAGTCCCATACGCATGCTCAGTACATCAAAACAAGGAAGCAGGGTACCACAACCAGTGGAAGAACAGTAATGTGCCGCTATACAAAGACATTGTTTAAGAAAAGTAAGTATTTTTTTTCTTAAATAATGTCATTGTATAATAGCAATAACCAACTCTGTGGTTGTGGTATATTGAAATTTTGGTGCTGCGGTAGCGTTGTCGCCTCACAGTTAGTAGGCGCCGTTGCCCGTCTCAGTTAAAAGCGTGCGTGTACTGTGTGGCGACATGATGTGAATCGTTGTTTAATTACGTGGTTGTTAGCCCGCAAGCCAGCAGTAAAAACTCTACTGCCAATCATTAATCACGTGAGACTGAGTTCGCCTAAACCCTAAAAGCCGAAAGACACACACACACACACCAATGGTTGGCTTTATTTAATCACTCGGTCTTCGCCCTTCTGATTAAACCACACCAACCATGGGAAAATCTTCAATATACCACACCACGTTGTCGGTTATTGCTTAATTATTCCAGTCTGTTTCTGGAAAATTTAAGTCCCCAGCTAATATTTTTCTTCCCTCCTGTGTTTCATGCAAGAAATGTATGAGTTCTTCTAGGTCATCTGCACTTGACTTTGGTGGTCTATATACACTCCAACAATTGTTATATTTCCAGGGTTGTCTTTATTGTCACAGTTACACAGTCTATAGTATTGCTGTTATCACTGAACATGTAATAATCACAGATCTCATAACTAGCTTTAATCTCTATTATAACACTTCCACCTGATTTTTTGTTAGAATGTCTGTTACAGTAAAAACATTTATACCCTGACAGAACTGGTTTCCAGTCATTGTTCTTTAACCATGTTTCACAAACAATAACAACATCAATCGTGTGGGACTGTAGCAAATTTTCCAATAAAAAATGTATTATTAATGCTCCTAGCATTAACAACCATCAGAGATGCATCAGTGTTGCTATCTGTGAACTGTTAAATTTTTGACCTAGCAAAAATCCTACCTAGTGTTTGTCCAATATTTCAAAATATATGCTGCAAAAGTTCTCCTCCCTGATCTTGACAAATGCATGCCATCCTGTCTGAACACATGTGCCCAAAACTAGGCTTGGATGCTCTACACATTTACATTTTTTTAAAAACAGAACATTTTTTCCACGTAGGTATTTACCCCAAAAAATCTTTAATTCACAGAGACCTGAATATCATTTCTATATGCGATTTGTGAAAAATACATCCTAACACCAGTGCAAGCTATACTATCTAAGAGGTCTGTAAGTTCCCTACTAACAGTCAGAAAGTCCTTATGGATAAGATTATTTGTACTGACATGAATAAAAACAGAGCCGTACTTCCTTATATTAATGCGTTCCAAGGCTTGTGTCACGTCTTCTGTCTTTGCTCCTGGCAAGCATAACACTATTCAAAGTTCATTATCTTCTCTGTAAACATAAGTATCACTTCCTCTAATAGGTGAATTTCCAATTACAAGCATATCTTTTCTGACCAGATCTGAAGACTTTTCAACTTCTAATACAGTAATATCTGCTCTACCAATGTTACAAAGGAATGATCTTCATCACCATTAGTCATATTAATCCCACTGTTTTCATTGCGTATTAAATTTTCATCCAGCTGGCATTGAAAATCCACAAATTGAGCCGTGCAGTCAACATCTATCTTCTTTTTTCTTACAATAATGTTCTTCAATCCTTCCATGTTCAATTTTGATTTCTTCCTTTTCACCTGCCCCTTGCCTCTTTTTCTACCTTCTCTTTTGGAAAAATGCTGCCTTTTTCTGTAGACTGAAGGTTTGCTGATAGAAAAATGTTATCATTCCCTGTAATCTGTGCGTTACATAGCAAAGCAGTGTCCTTTCAGTACGTATTCTCTTTACTTTACAAATATGAATCAGTTTCTTTTCCTTCTTATTTGTTGTGAATTTCTTTTCTTTCTTTTTTTTGTTTCCTTCTAAACAGTCTGGATCCTCAGATTGCTGAATACTTGCATCCAGAATTCCAAAGTTGTCGGAGCATTGTCTTGTCTCACAGGGGTTGAGTGATCTTTATAGACAATAGACACATCATTTCCTAAATGTGTTCTATTTGCTCTTTGCCTAACATTACTTACCTCAACAGTCCAGTCATTAATATATGATGCAACAGCTCTCCAAGTCATGCCACTTGCACAAGTGCAATCATCATCAAGTCTAGATTTACTTCTAACAATGGTAAACAAATCATCCAGCTTTTGACATGAGGAACACAGATTACCAGTGTTATCAGGTGTTACCTTTAAATATGCATAGCATTTATTACACTGTATAAGATATTTGTGCTTTAGCAGATCATTAATTGCATACTCATTTAAGGTATCCATATTCAGTTCTAAAAGAATAAAATATTATAAAAGAAAAGAATAAACAAAATCAGTAACCACAGAACTTAAAAGGAACTTAAATCAACTTCTATGACAAAAATCAGACAAGCAATATACAACTAAATCCTAAAGTAAGCACAGTAAAGTTGATCTGACCGTACAAGTTCTGAAAGTCAGACGAAGGCTGTAATTCCTTTATTCACTATTGCTCACAATTGCACTTCTTTTTAACAGCAAAGATCAATACATCACCAACCAAGATAGGATTGTTTTGATAAGCTCTAGATTGTCCTCTCTGCAGTCTGTCTTAATTTATAGCTGACTAGGCCTCTTGTCATATCCTCTTAAAGCCAGCCTCTTGTATATTAATCAGTAGTAGTGGCATAGTTTGTTAAGACTGTGCTGTATCCCTTATCACTACATATTAATTGGTTTGCTGAGGTGTTAATATTGTACACTAGACATATACAGCATGACATACAATTTTTCTCACCAAACGCTGTGTGAAAACTTGTACTCACAAGATAAATGTATACAAGTATACT
This sequence comes from Protopterus annectens, assembly GCF_019279795.1. Lineage (NCBI taxonomy): Eukaryota > Metazoa > Chordata > Ceratodontiformes > Protopteridae > Protopterus > Protopterus annectens. Next base: position 673,111,320 of record NC_056726.1, on the reverse strand, counting down.
TTGCACAACAGTAACTTCATTTTTAGAGAATAAATTTAGGAAAGAAGCAAACTGAGATCTGAAGATTAAGGAAAGATGTCAGTGACACATCAATTTAAAGATTAGAAATGAATGGGATTCCAACTCATGAGTCCAAGGATGAACTGATAGCTGCTTTATGTGCGGTTGAAGTTCAACCAACAAATTCAGAGACAGCCTGGCAGGGGTTTAGGAAGGCAGTGTGCAGCAAGATGGCAAGTCATTACACCTCCAGATAATCTCAAAATGTAGCTTGTGAACCTGGAGCTTGAAATGAAATGCCTCAAACAGAGTGAAACAGCCTGAGGCACAGAGGAGGGAGAAGAGGTACCAGGTGTAGTTTTATTCAGACATTTGAATGTGTGCATAATCTGCATCCAGAAGACACAGGGCAATGGGGCAGGTTTATAACACCTCTCCTCTTCTCAACCCTCCTCATGGGTAAGGCTATGCATGATTTCTGTAAATTAAGTAATGTTGGCATTTTAGACTAAAGTAAAACATGATCTTTCGGAAGGCTTTAAACTTACTTCTGGATCTTATAGTAAATGTTTAGAGAATGCAGACGTAAAACAGAAGACAGTATCATTGATTTTATTGCAAAAATAAACACTTTAACAAGTGGGTGAGTGGATGGTAAATTGCTAATTCTGAAATGTTGTGAGACTTTATGGTAAGTGAAAAAGCAATAATACTTTGCCTGAGGATATTAGAATCTGGTTAACAAGCCAGGAATGTACAAATGCTAAGCAGGTGAATAGAATATGTAACCTCTATGCATCCAGTTTGGTATAACTGCCAAGAAGGGTGTATGTAACACTACAAATGTCCATAAGGGAACCCATCAGTCCAATGAAAATTATCTGGTTCCACAGGTAATGGGGAAGTCATGAGTTCCAGTACATGCCAAGGCCTTGATGTTGAGGTTTCCCCTGTAAACAAGTACTGCATGTTCACTCTAAATGTCCACAGAGGCATGGTAGAGAACAAAAGCCACTTGTGGGAGCTAACAGATGTGGCAACATGGTAATGGTATTTGCTCTGAGGCTACAGCTGCTCCAGAATACCAAAAGGGCCGCTATAATATCTTGGTTGATGGAAAAGAAACCATTGCTAAGAGGGATAATACATCATGTTTCACTCCATTTCTTTTACTGTTATATGCAGCAGCAGTGCGACCTGCCCCCATTCCAGTGGCAAGACAAGTCAGTCCCCCAAACTACCACCACAACCATCACAGCCACCACCACCAATCCCTCCAGAAATACCCAGCATATTTGGGTCCCAGCCTGCCACAGCTGTATCTATACCTACTACCCTACCTGCATCACCTGATTCAGGTATCCCTTTACTGGATGTTGGTACAGTTGAACTCACCTGTAGCGATGCAAGTGGAGATGGCACTTTTGTTACCCATTGTCAGCTGGCAGAGATTGTGGGGGATACTTTAGACAGGTGGCTAGATGCCAAGTCACCAAATGGAGAATCTTCTCTGGTGAAACATTAAGTCACATCCCTGAGTAACAGTGGCTCAACTATCTGAGCCAAGGCCCAGTGGTTACTTTACCCAGGGTGGCTATTTATCTCACACTGAATCTGAGTTGGCAGAGACTGCAGCTGCGAACACAACCTGGTGTTCCATTCTTATTTGTGTCCTTGCCCACCCCTGTTGGTTATTCATTCCTCTCCTCACCCTTGTCTTCACTCTATCTGATGTCTCCTTCACCACTGTGTTCTGTCTACCTCATTATGTTACCACACATACTATCAGTCACAAAGAGGAGCCTAGGCCTTAAACACTTGTCCTATATGGACAGACTCAAAAAACGCCAACTATTCTCTGTCTCATATCGCCTACTTAGAGGTGATCTCTGCTTGACTTATAAAGTCACGTCTGACCCCAGCTCTGTTAGAAATATTACAGCTAAAGAAACCCCAATCCCTCTGCACCACACACTCCAGAGACCTCACCCTAATTACCACAATCAACAGAACGTGCCGGAGGGGCAGGTTCATAATCCAGAGACTGCCCATGCTATGGAATAGACTTCCCATATGTGTCAAACAGAGCATCTCACTGGCCCTCTTCAAGGTAAATCTCACACCTTTAGTCTGACATCTTCCATGGTTCAGCTTGTAAATAAAGTGATTTGTATTGTGCAAATTAAGAGGGTTGTATGTTCAAATCCCCTCAGAGTTGTTATGTTTTTTATGCTTTCATTACATAAATTTGCAATAAACACCTACTACGTGCTTGACTGACACATTCCATGTGACAGCTTTCGTGGTTCAGTCTGTAAATGAAATGTTTATTGAGAGTGACAGCAAAAAGATTTGAGGGATCAAATCCCCTTAGAACTGTATGTTTTTCTTCATCTTATCCACAATAGTCTTGCATGTTTCTATTCTGTAAATGTGCAACAGTCACCTATTATGTGCTTCACTAATATGAGCAGTGACTGCTTCCAAAGTTCAGCTTGTTAAATAAGTGCTTGGTAGAGTGACAGTAAAAATAGTTGAAGGTTCAGTTCCCTCCAGGGTTATATGTCTTTCATACTTCCATTCTGTAAATGTGTAAGAATTACCTGCAACATGCTTGACTGACACGTTCAGTATGACTGCATCCATGGCTCAGCTTGTAAATGAAGTGATTGGTAGAATGTCACTGAAGAGAGTTGAGGGTTCAAATCTTCTCAGTGCTGTATGGACATTTGCACTGTAATAGAGGTACATTGATCAGACTATGTCAGTGATAACTTTTGCACCCTACATATCCTGCCTGTGTTATTTTTTACATTTTTTAACTTCAATTAAAACAATAACATCTGTGTGTATGTTTCATACCCCTCCCTCCAGTGTGTTCTACATCCCTGGTTGTGTCACTACCTCTCTTTTCAGTTTTGGATGCATTATATTTGTATTCCTTTGGCCCTACTACCTCCTCTAGCCTCTGACCGTATGCATACTTCCCATACTAATTTCCACAAAAATCTTTTCTTCATATATGTATCCTTGGGTTACAAAAACATATCCTCACACATGTATTACCAGCTGTGCACACAGTTCTGCACCAACTAACCTAAATGTTCATACTCACTAGATGTTTACTATAGCCACATGTACTTCACTGCGATTGCAACTCGGTCCTACATCATCTTCCTGTGAGTCCCTATTGTGTCTAAGATGAGAAGCAGCTCGTAGTGTACACTTGCCTGTCTACATGCATTGTTAATGAGCATTGGGGCTCATTGGGTACACATAAGAAACAGCTTGTAGTGTACACTTGCCTGTCTACATGGATTGATAATGAGCCTTGGGGCTCATTGGGCACACATAAGAAGCAGCTTGTAGTGTACACATACCTGTCTACATGGATTGCTATTGAGCCTTGGGGATCATTGGGCACACATAAGAAGCAGCTTGTAGTGTACACTTGCCTGTCTACATGCATTGCTAATGAGCCTTGGGGCTCATTGGGCACACATAAGAAGCAGCTTGTAGTGTACACTTGCCTGTCTACATGCATTGTTAATGAGCCTTGGGGCTCATTGGGCACACATAAGAAGCAGCTTGTTGTGTACACTTGCCTGTGTATATCGATTGCTAATGAGCCTTGGGGCTAATTGGGCACACATAAGAAGCAGCTTGTAGTGTACACTTGGCTGTCTACATGCATTGTTAATGAACCCTGGGACTCATTGGGCACACATAAGAAGTAGCATGTAGTGTGCACTTGGCTGTCTACATGCATTGTTAATGAACCCTGGGACTCATTGGGCACACACAGTAAACAGTGTTGGCTTGGTTGTGATCATGCACATGATGTTTCTGAATCCCCAGTATAGTGTCAGCAGCACTCTTGTTAAATACGCCTGACCTAGTATATATAATGGCAAGAAATTCCTTTCTGAGTACTTGTTTACTGAAATATGAAAAAGTATGCTTACTTGCATAATTACAGTATAAATAGCCAGTATCTCTCAAAATGTACAACTTGCAGTACAAGTATCAATGACAATTTTCTCTAACATCATCTAAAGTTTTTCTGATGTTATGCTATAGTATGTAAGTCATTCTTCATTTGGAAATCTTAATTTACATATGGCAACACTGCAAATATATCCATTACAGTTTAATATACGTTAGTGAATTTTTCTGTCTCCAACCATGGCATTTCACATGATGGTCTTCAATAACATGTAGCTGAGTCATTTATAAAAATATGAATGCAAATATGAAAATATGAATAACAAATGAAAAATGGTAGATAATATATACATTGGAGTGTACCCTAGATTAACAATCTCCATGTCATTTTGTTTCTTTCACTTTGTCCTTTCATGTGCTGCTTATGATAGAGCCACAGGTACTTACTAGGCTATTGATCTGTGAGGATCTTAAGAAGCTTAGCCTTAAATTCCTATGGCAGTTTTAGCTCTTATATTTTGCTTTTGATTGATGTGGGACATTTTGCAAATTTGCCCTATCCACGGGGAAGAGGGGTGCTAAACTGGGGTTGAATTTGTGGTTATCCATCAATTCATCCAGATTACATTTGAATTGAGTATAGGAAGTACTTTGCTTTACATGAGGTAGAAGACAGTTCCACAGAAGATTTATTCTCTGTGATACAGACCTGTCCTTCCAACGTGTTCTATTTATTTTGCAAAAAAGATTAACTTCCATTGAGCAAGTGTTTAGGTAACAGTGGACTTGTTAATGTGCAATAGGTCTGATAGAATAGGGTCTGTTGAACCTTTATATGTGAGGCAGTGGTCACCTCTCAGTAGCCTATATGATAATGAGAAAAGGATAAGTCTTTGAGATGGTCTGCACAGTTTTTACAATTTAGGCCCTTGATTTGCTTAGTGAGAAAGCATTGTGGTCATTCCAGTTATAACAAGTGTTTGGAGTGGTACATACAAAAAGGGGCATTTTATTCAATGATCGGCCAAATGAGTGCTGAGTACAGTGGAATAATTACATTCCTAGATATGAATGCAGTACTTTTAAATATAAGTTTTGTGATGAATAAGGACGTCCTTACAACAGTGGATACATAGTGATCAAAGAAAAGTTCATTGTCAGCATAGATTCCCAGATCCCTTACCATTTTTTCAAGGTTCAGAGGTGTGTTATCAATGTGATAGTTACAAGAAGTATCATGCTTTCAAAGGATACAGCTATACACTTCTTAGTTTTGACACCACTTGTTCAGAGAGGCCATCTTGGAGGATCTTGGTTTCCTCTGGGGAGTTTATGACTGCAGCAAACAGTGGCGGATTCAGAAATTTTCAGAAGGGGTGGCACAGTATACCATGAGGGGGATGGAAAATAGAACACCAGGGATGGGGGGGCGGCTGGAGTCAGATCACCTTAAGATGCTCTGAAAGCATACATTTAGTTGCACATTACAGTGGAGCAGCTATGGTAGCGGAAGCAGTCACTCCTGTACAGCATACAGTAAATTTAAAGACAGTACTGGTTGTTTCAGTGCATTCCTGGGAGAGATATTTGGTTACCTGTGTCAAATTACACTCCCCTTTTATAGTGGCATGACTTGTATATGCATTATGAGAATAGCAAAGGGTCCCTCTGAAGGTAATGTCACCAAGCAAGTCCCACAGTTGAGGCAGTTATTTTTGAAAGTAAATAATGATTTGAGTGAAAAAGTTCAGTTAATTGAAAGCAACTAAGCAAGTTAAGGAACTACGTGTTATGAACATAAATAAAAACAAATTCCAAAAAGAAAATAGTTTAGTTGTATGCAATATATGAAAACAAATGTAACCATTGTAGCGTTTCACAGAGGAATCCAACTCAGCATCACCTTTAGAGTCATGCTGCATCAAATATAAACCAGAGGCACAGGTTTTGGGATGAAATGGCAAAGATCCCATTTACTTTGTGGAAAATAATTGAACACAAACGTTTTCATCAGCAGAGCATAAGAAAACAAAGCTGTCTTCTCTTAGTTCATATTTCTTTCACTGATTTTATGCACAGTTCAATTTCTGTTACTATCTTCTTAATAATAAAAAGGTCTTACCGTGTCTAGTGCATCACAGTTTTAAGGGAGAAATGCATTTTATACTCTCCTGAAGGTGATTTTGATGTATCATGATTATTGGGCAGCTAAAGAGTAAGTAATTTAAGTTGTGTTGTTTCAGGAGCATAGTTCTACAGGAATACGGAATTAATACATAGGGCTTGGCTGATTTGATTGTACTGTTTTTTTGTTGGTAGCAATATTTTTATTTTTATACTTTGGGTGAGCTAGCCAGTCAAAAGCACTGTCATCCTTTACATTATTTTGTAAGTAATTTAATTGTAAGAACTATGTATTTCCTACCAAGGTGTGACTCCAAATCTGCTGGACTTATTACTTACATACATTTTAGTGTAAATCAATGTTTAATGTATCTATGCAAGCTGATATTAATCTGCTAAAACTTAAAGTAACATATTAATTTTGTTTAGATGATCTTAGCATCATGTAGTCTAGACTTATTTGGCATAATGTAAACGTGTTGTAATTTTGCTATAAAATATTATGTTCCTCTAAACTCTACTATAAACAGACTTCACACAATAAATTAAATAAGGGTAAATAATAATTATAATAATAACAATAATAATAATAATAATAATTATTATTATTATTATTATTATTATTATTATTATTATTATTATTATCATGTCCAGATACACACTTTATCTTATTCAAGATCAAAGGAGTACTAGAGCCTATCCCAGCATTTCACTGGGCATAAGATACAGAGCCATCCTGAATGGAATTCTAGATTGTCGTACTATGCATGTTCACACACACACACACACACACACACACACACACACACACACACACACACACACACACACACACACACACACACACACAAATCACACACATGGGAAGTTAAGAGAATCACCATTTCAAGTGTCACTCTTTCTGTAAACTGGGAGGAAGAAAACATAACCCCTTACAGAAGTCAGTGTGGGTACAAAGAACACCAAACAGAAAGCAGCCTAGCTGGGAACCAAACCAGATAACTAAATGATATGAGGCATCAGTACTACCCACTGGACCACTGCATACCGTTTATTATTATTAATGATACTGATATATATATGGAAAACTGTCAGTCTTATGAAAACAAATTGCACTGCAATTATAAATAGCAAACGACTCTGCAAATTGTAACACATCCCATTTACTTTTGACAGAAATGTTGAGTAAGAAATGTACTGAAATTTCTCATAAGGAATACTTTCCAAAGAAAATATTGTCCAAACATCAGCATTCCATTATGCTGTCAAGAAACATAAAATGTACATACTGTAAATTTTAACTATTCCAAATGCCAATATTTTCTTTTTTTGCTATCTGTTAATTCTAATAGAAGTAAAGGAGAAAAGCATTTGACTTGCTTTATAAAAATGTGGTTCCAAAGAATCACTGTTACAAAATGTAGATATTTTTGGTAATTTAATCAGTCCTTTGGAGTCTCAGCTTTTCAAATGAGAAATATATATTCTATAGAGCTCTATCACATCCATTAAACATAATGTTTACAATACCATAAATAAAGAAAATCATATCTTATGCAAAAGAGTCACTGGTCAAGTGCCATTCATAAAAATTTTTTTTAACTAAAGCTGTCAAAATCCAAACAGTATTTTAAAGTATGTATGTCACAAAGCAAGATGAGTTGTGAATAAGGAACTCAAGCCAAAGGCATTTAATGCCCTATCAGAGGGGAGTCTGAGACACAAAACATGTCTGCAATGTTAATAACCACAGCTCTGTACAACAGGCAATTTTATGAAGCATTACTGTATGATCTTTTCCATTTAACTTGAGCCCCAATATCATACAATTTACTGCACAGTATTTTCTAAATGCATAGTGAATAGTCAATAGATTTATGTCAAGCAGATGGCACTGGTAAAATTGCTGTAGCTTTAATGGAATGGAATTAATCAAAACTGGATACTTTTGTAACTAAAAGTAGAGTTACGAAGCAGAAAGCGAGGCAGAGAGGGGGAAGGGTATAGCATATTTACTAAACAAAACCTAACCTGTGCAGAAATCCACTATTATTCTGACTAAGCAAAAGTATGTTCCACAAAGAACGTGGAATAATTTTCTTCCTCTGATTTACCCAAAAAAAGTTTGTGAGGTATAGACCTAAAACAAGAGACAAAACCCAAGTAGAAAGAAACTATTTTCCAAAAGCTGTTTACTCCACCTTGTTTGTTTGAATGCAAGGATTTTAAAAAAGACTTACCTCATACTCTTACCATCTGCTGTTAACTACCTGGCTTTGGGGAGTTGGCTGGACTACTGGACTGGGGCCAGGATGCATATATAAGAACTGTGAACCCGTGACAATTTTAAGGATTTCTTGCCTCTCTGTTAACTACATATACTTTTCACACTCTGCTTCACGAGTGTTTTCCCATACAATCATAGTAGGTTCAAAGCTTCTGAGTCTTGCAGTCATTACACCTTGCCAGTTCCCAACCTAGACAGTATCTTCCCTCTCATGGAGGACTAGGTCGGTCAAGCCATGATGAATTTATGAATACTCCTCCAATTATCCATCTGTTGTTTGAAGAAAGATAGTATATCACACTGCTTTATCTACAAGAGAGTCTATTCCAAAGATGTAAGAGATGTGAGCAATGAATCCATCTCTCCACCATGTTTTATTATCTGCTGAGGCAGGTTATGATCCTTTATTCTGGTACTTGTGGGAATGTTTGATTTGGGAAGGTACAAGGATTCAGGTTCTTTTGGTTCCCTGACTGCTCAAAAGGCAAGGCATAGGTCACCTCTGAGCAGCCTCTAAGACATGGAGAAGACAAACAGTGCTTCTAGTCTTTTGGTACCTTAGGGATTTTAAGCCTGTGATACTCTTTGCTGGGAATCTGTGAGGTATATCAGATATGTCTAGTGAGGTACATCCCATATGGGGTGTTGTAAACTATAAGTGGTGGGGTTAGTGCTGATCTCTGAGGTATGTCGGATATTTGTAGTGAGGAACATCCCATATGGGGTGTTGTATACTGTAAGTGGTGTTGTCAGTGCTGATTACATCTACATCTGGATGAGCTTCCTTCAGCAAACAACTGCACCAAGTGGAAGGATTTCCTGACAACTATTGCCACATGATGATCAAATGAGAAGGAATTATCAACCCAGGTTCCCAGGTCTCTAACTATATTTCCATTTTGAAATCAGCCTTCCCTCTGCTGCCTGTCTTACAGTATTAGGTATCTAACGCAGTGTAGCAGCTGCTTTATACTCAGTGCTAATTAGTCTTATTACCATGAAAAAAGCTATGAACTTATGTTAGTCTCGGATTAATTGTTTATTTTATCAGTACTTGATATACACTGCAGTTCCACATTCTAGTACATTTAAAACTGTACTCTGAAATTAATCTTGTACTAAGCAGTCCTCTGTACAAATCTAAATAGCTGAAAGAGTTTTTTCTCTTTGTGATACTTTTGGAAATGCTATTGTAACCAGATGGATTGCCCCAGTTAATAAAATAAAATAAAATAATTATATATGCAGCCATTTCTTGCCACAACCAGAATGATACCACAGTACAAGCAGAAAATGATTGATTTCAAAAATTGGCTAAGTTTCTGGTGTCATTCTAAGGGGGTCCAGTATCTGTCTGCCTGGGATAACATGATTGACAGACCTCAATGCTTTACCAGAGATGGCCTGCATCTGTCACCCCAGGGCTTTCGGATACTGGCCAAGGGTCTTGCCACCCTTATAGTGCTTTTTTTTTAGGTGGTGTTCCAAAGACTAAATCACCACTGTAACAGATACAAACAAATGCAATCTGAGGGTCATGCTGCTCAATGCTAGAAGTCTAAATCTCGAAATGCAATCGCTCAAAGCACTCCTTAAAATGGAGAACATCAACATTTGTGCTGTAACAGAGACCTGGTTCAAGGCAGCAGAAAGCACCCTTTCGTCCCCAAAACTTGGACCGAAGCTCCAAACGTGGTGGGTAGTGTTTCCATATTCATAAAGGATGCGCACACCTCCAGACTGGTAGCCCAACATAATGCATCAGAGATACTTCAGGTGCAGCTAACAATGGGTAACACAGCGATTCAGGTCGTAGTCTGCTATAGGTCCGCAACCATGACCCAAGACTCACACTCCACATTCCTAAGCACCCTGGAGAATATTAGGGTCCAACCTAATACTCTCATACTGAGTGACTTCAACTACCCCTCCATTAACTGGGAAAACTACTCATGTACCAATACACCTGCCCAATATTTCCTGGAATTCATTAATTCCAATGCCCTGGGCCAGCTCGTTCTTACCTCCACTAGAGGTAGCAACATCCTTGACCTGGTCATTACTAACATGGGCAACCATTGCTCTATACCAATAGTCAACTCCTCCCTGATTAGATCCTACCGCAAACTAATCACCTTGGAAATCCACATCCCTCCCACCCCCCTGCAAAAGAAACCACCATGAAAAACTTCTCCAAAGCTAACTTTGGGCTCCTAAAAACAGAGGTGGCTAACTTCAGGGTACCCATACAGTTTGGGAACAGCTGCATGACTGCCGAATCATACACTAATGCCCTGTACAAACACGTACACAAACGCATGGATCTCGCCATACCCAATAGAGCCAAGACGCTGTCCTCCAAAAAAAGGAAGCCAATCTGGTGGTCACCTGCCATCAACAAACTCTACAACAGAAAGAAGAAACTGATGCAAAATAAGGTGAAGTCAAGACTGAAAAAACTCCCTTATCAGCCTCAACAAAAAGTTGAGAACCCTCATCAAATCCTGTAAAGCTAGCTATGAAAACATAATTGGACCAATAGTAAAGACAACCACAAGGCCTTCTATAGTTATGTAAAGAATCTCCATGGCAATACCCAGATTTGCTCGGAGCTGTTGCACAATGGCACCTCCTATACTAAGCCAACAGATATTTCCAATATACTGGCCGACAGATTTAGTGACAACATTACCACTCTCCCCCCCAAAGACCAATCACAATACCAGTAGATTGCCAGGCACCCAGTATTACTGCTGCACAGGTTTAAATAGCACTGTCCAAGGCCAAGAATACAGCTTCTATAGGACCTGACAATATCCCTGGCTGTGTTCTACATGAACTACAGAGTGAACTAGCACCTCACCTGTGTGCCCTGTTCAATTACAGCCTCACCTCGGGCTTTGTCCCTACCGAATGGCGCACTGCTACAGTCATCCCTCTCTACAAAGGAAGAGCAACTATAGACCCTGGGTACTATCGCCCCATTAGCCTGACAAGTCTGATATGCAAAGCTATGGAATGCATCATTGTGGACCTAATAAACAAGGATATACGGAATCTCCAAACACTGGATCCCACACAGTTTGGTTTTGTGAAGGGTAAATCATGCCTGCTCAACCTGGCCAACTTCTTTGAGTCAGTCACCAGAGCTGTGGATGAAGGCAAGGTGGTTCATACAGCCTACCTTGATCTGGTCAATGCCTTTGATACCATTCCCCACTCAGGAATCATAGAAAAACTAACTAAGCTAGGCATCAACCACTATATCACTAGGTGGGTTGCAAACTGGCTCACAGATAGAACCTATAGTGTGAAAGTAGCTGACTCCAAGTCAGACTGCTGACCAGTCACGAGTGGAGTCCCACAGGGTTTGGTCCTGGGTCCTCTCCTGTTTGGTATCTATTTCTCTGAAGTCAAGGCCAACACCAATGGACTCTGGCTGACAAAGTTCGCAGATGATTGCAAGTTGGGTGCCATAATTAACTCCCCAAGTGATGTTGACATCCTACAGAAAGGCTTTACTGAGACCAACGACTGGTGTCAGAACCATGGTCTTAAGCTCAATGCCAAAAAATGTGTCGTCATCCCCTTTGGGAAAAACCCGGTTCCCATGAATTACCACACTGATGGTAGTCCACTGAACACAGAAGGCATCATAAGAGATCTGGAAACACAGGTTGACAGCAACCTCTCTTTTGACTAGCACATTGCCACTGTGGTCATAAAGTCCCTCTATGTGGCACATCTCATTACTAAGGGTTTTGCATCCAGGAAGAAAGAGATCATTGTCTCCCTCTACTCTTCCCTCATTAGGCCAATCATAGAGTACAATGCCCATTTGGCATGTACCTCACTAGACACTTGCAACAACTGGAGAGGCTGCAAAAGTACCTCACAAAGAGAATCCTAGGCCATAAACACTTATCATATATGGACAGACTAAAAAAACTCCAACTATTCTCTGTGTTATATCGTCTTCTTAGAGGTGATCTCTGCTTGACTTACAAAGCCATGTCTGACCCAGCTCTGTTAGAAATGCTACATCTAAAGAAATCCCAATTCCTCCGCACTACATGCTCCAGAGACCTCAACTTCATTACCACAATGAACAGAACAAGTTGAAGGGACAGGTTCATAACCAAGAGACTGCCCATGCAATGGAATAGACTTCCCATACATGTCAAGCGGAGCACCTCACTGGCCCTCTTCAAGAGGAATCTTGATGAGTGGATGGGAAATAGAAAATTCACCCTGGGGATCACTTCAATGGCTCTACTCGACAGAGGCACTGGGAACTAAGGTCAGGTGGCATGATGCCAGGATAATCCTATGGGCTAGACTTGTAAAGGTACCAGGGCCATTAGCCTAGTACACACCTATGAACCTATGAACAAGCAGTTAAAACACCTATGCAAGAAGCAGCAGCAGCAGATCCAAGGGCTTTCCCAAAGCATGCAAAAGCCACTCTACTTAACATATGTGAGGATCTCAAACTATTTTATTCTACCAGAAATTCCAGCCATTTTGCAAAAAACTAGAAAGGACAGACTTTGATATTTTTTTCTATGCTTTCACTCATGCACTATTTACAGTTAAGAACTCTAGAGACATCCTGAGTAGGTGGCTTATAGATGGATTTAACAAGCAAAATGATTTTTGGATGGCTCAATGTTCTCCAATGCTGACAAAAAATGAACTTCTCATGTTTTGATCAGGTCAAAGGCTATAGCCTTGGGGCAACCCGAGGAAAAAAATTGCTTGGTAAAGAAGCTTTTAAAATATACTTTTATAAAGCTGACAAACACATCTACAGACTCAACCCACACATAAATAGTACTGGAAGATCAAAATTATCCCTAACATACGCAACATACAAATAAAATAAACAAGTCAAATTTTGAACTACATTACAGTAGGTCAAGATGCAAAGATGAACGGATGCAGATCCAATGATGCCACCATGTTACCACCTATACATATGCAAATTTTCTGTTTCACTAAGACTTTAGCTAATAACCATGCTGCAGTAGCAAATAAGGACAAGACTTTTTATAAGCACGTGCATAGCATTTCAGCCACAACAAAATAAATGTAATCCTCATGGGAAGAGGTGGGGAGGGGCACAGGTGTTTTATTTTTTTTTTAACTTTAGGTAGCAAAGGTTAAGCAAAATATCAGCTCTTGGCTTGGCTTGCAAAAATCCTTTTGATGAAGGAATTAGTAAGTTAATCAGCCAACTGTAAAACAGCACATCTTTAACTAGGAGCAAAGAAAGAAAGAAAGAAAAATTACACAAAATGTTGTCATCCATAAAAGCATACAGAAAAATACATGATTTTTTTTTCAAGTGTAGAAAGATCTATTATTGAACCATCTACCACATTTTAACCATTGCTACTACTTACAGAAAAGCAAAGTAAGCACGCCAGCTCCTAACAGGACTTGCATGAAATTTACAAGAAATAAGCATCAGACAGCACCCCCCCCCCCACACACACACACACACACACAAAAGAAAAAATCTGAATCAAAGAGCCAAGTGATTACTTCCTGATTTTCTGCACTGACATAAACCAAAATAGCCAAGTGTAAGTATTTTCTAGAATCATTTTAGGAGTCACTCCTCACTGAACCCAGCTATAGGTGTTGAACCACTATGTCATGAACTGAAAGCAGCACAAGCATGCTGACACCTGTAAAACAATAACAACCTTCTCCTCCATGCTGCCAGTAGAAATTAAAAGTTAAGAGAATTATGCTACTTTTGCTGTGATCACTAAGTAATACAGACTTTACTATAATAACAACCAGCCAGTCCATCATCTGTGAACTACATAGTCTAGTTATACATTTTCAACAACAGTAAGCCATCCGCCAACAGTTGAGAAACACCCATGTATATAATGCATTTTCTTGCTAGAACAGCTGCACATATTCACCCAATGGAAACAATTATACCTCACCCATTTTTCAAAATCACGTTCAACTACTTTGCCTTAACCTCTGAAAAACCTTTCGACGTGTTTGTCTCTCTCTCTGGCTTAGAAGTTCATTCTTCCTATGTACACTTGTGACATGTTCACAGATTTATTTTTCCCCCTCCTACTACTCCTCTAACCACAACAGAACTGTCAGTCAGGATGGAGACAGCATTGCAGGAACCACTCCAGACCTTATTGTGAACATGTCATCTGATCATTCTAAGATCATGAATGGCTTTCTCAACTACAACTCCAATCATGAATTGTGACATTAAACACAAGAAAAAAGAAAAGCTTTTTCTAACTGTTGTGGGTTTAAACTTGGAAATGTATCACCAAATGAGAAACAATAAGAGAAGTACTCCCTCAACTGTGTATAGCTTCGGTGGCACATTTTCCGATTTCAACACATAACAGAGAAGCTTTTCTGGCACTAGGCTGCATCACAGGTGCTCCCATGTACCAAACTCTAACTCCATCACTGGCAAATTTGCAGTCATCCAAAACTTGGGAAGGCAAAACCTCTTAAAATTAGCTTTGACCTAAAAGAAATAAATGTGAAAGAGGAGTGGCCATAGGACTGAACCTTAGGGGTACACTGCCAGTCTTAGGTCTTTTGGAGGTGGAAGTGCCTCCCACTCTCATGTCCTTGGCTCTATTTGTGAGCCATTTAGCTATCAAATGAGTTACATAGGGAATGACATTTAGCTGTGAGAGTTTCCCTACGATACCTGAGTGTAGGATGGTGTCAAACAGCTTTGTAAGGTCTATATATTCAGTATGCATGGTATTATCCTCATTCATTGTTTCAGTAACTTTTTTTAATACAACCAGTTTAAGTAGAAATGACCTGCCCTTGATGAATCTGAACTTGGTTGGCTCAAGAGTCTGTAGTTTATCTATAGCTTTATATATTAATCCCATAATAATCTTTTCCATAGTCTTACAGATGAGACAGGTCGGGATTACTGGTCTATAATTACATGGGTCAGTTTAAACCCCACTTTTGTGCAAAGAAATGTCTGTTGCTGCCCTCCATTTATCTGGCACAAAGCCTGTTTTCAGGCTGATATTGAATAGCATCAGTAGGAGATTAGGCAAGTCATGTTTCAGGCTATCGAGCAGGCAGCCTGGTATGCTGTCTGCAGAGCCCAATAGAAGTTGTTTTTAGCCTAAATCAGTGCCTTGGGAGATTGTTCTTGAGAGATTTAAGGGGGTGCAGGTGTGGATATGTGATCTGAGAATATTGGAGAGGGACACATTTGAGTTAAATTTAGTAGATTGACAATGTCCTCTAGATCTGAGTATATGATTTCATTTACTATTAGCTCTGCACAGTGCTGAGCATTGTATTTGATATTTTAATATAATTAATTGGGGTTGTCCTGTGCCTGGGTTGCTATTTTTAATCCATATCTGACTTTTGTTGATTTGATATGGGTTCCAAGTTCCTTGTTTAATTTAGCAAAAGTGTTTTTGGCAACTTTTGAGATAGATTTATTTATCTGTGCAGTATTTTTTTTTCTTTTACTATAGAGCCTCTTTATATTTTGGTTCCACCATATGGCATTTATTTTTGAGTTTGGCACTGTATGTATTTCTGAGATGGGACAGATGCATCTGTGCAGCCATTTACATGTGCATAAAATCAAGCAAGGCAGGATTCCGCATAAGCGGTGGGGGGGTCACCAAGATAGAAGAGGCTTTGAAATTCAATCAGGTCATCACTAAATTTTAGTAGATTAGCCTTTGCATACTCTCAGATTACCATGGTATTGGAAGGAGCTTTAGGCTCCAATCTTATGATGATGAATGTGGTTGACTTGTCTTCTGATTTGAATAGGGAGGAAGTCATAACTGATGGGAAGCAAAGTTGCCTCAAACTGGTAAGGACCAGGTCCAGTATAAATGAGAAGGCTGCAGTAAGCTTTATTATGTGCCATTTGAGAATATAGATGTGGCAGATGATAACCAGGTGAAAATGCCTTTTGAATAGGGCCAGTAATGTACGCAGGTGATGTGAGAGAAGGTATGAGGAGAATGCATGCATACCAGATTCAGAGTTCCTGATTATTTAAAGACCCAGACAAAGGCAGATGGACTTTTCATGAGGTATAAGTCTGCTAATGGGATATTTCAAGAAGATGAATACTATTCACCAAGAAAAAAGATGATCAACACCCTACTCTGAGTGACAGATGATCAGGTACTGTAGCCAAGGAGAGAAGATTTTAATGCAGATGTCAAAGAATTCCAAAGTTATCTGTTGCTGACACAGACTTACATGACAAACATATTTTAACTACATTCCAGGGGTCAACTGAGTTTAGATAGATGCTGTGTGCAAGAGAATCAGTTTGTGAAGGTGGAAAGTTTATAAAGCACTAAAAGGAAAGAAAAAATATGTAAGAACTATATTCACAGTAGTGACTGCCAAACATTTGGGCATAAAAAACGTCACTTCTTTGGGGAAGTGAAGAAACCTTTCCTTCCGCACAGCAGGTCACACAAGATCTCAGATGGTTATTCTGTTTCCCTTCTGACTTCACAATTTCTGACATGTTCTGTGTGACTCTAGCATTGAGGATGATCAAGTTAAAAGGAAGCTACTAGAAATGTGATAACATGTCCCGGAAGACTGGAAAAAAGAAAGGTAAACCAAATAAATTCAGCAAAATCACAATACTATTGCATTTATAGATATCTTAGAGGTACTATAGAAAATGTAACTCACAAATCAAAGTTGTTGTTGTTGCGTCTTTTGGCTTTTCCTGGTTAGGGGTCGCCACAGTGGAACTCCGGTCCGCTAATGATTGGTAGTTGATTTTTACGTGCCAAGTTACCAGCCCTGACGCACAACCTTCAACGAAGGTACACCCATTCACGCATGTCTCCACGCAGAAGATGCTCTAGCTGAGAATCAAACCTGACAGCATCTTACTGTGAGGTGACAACGCTACCACAGCACCACCACCGCGAGTTAACTTACAAATCAAAGTAATGTAGCTAAATACAAATACTTTATAGCATTATCTAATTTCACTTCCCAGCTGTGGATTTAAAAAGTAGTGTCAGGGGTGAAACAGGTAGCTCAATTGGCTTTGGTATTGGAAGACCAGACAGCTGTGCATTCTATTTCCACTCCAGGTGACTGGTTTGCTGACACTGTAATGCAGCATTAGAAGGGTTCTGCACTCTTGAATGTGCCGTCCTTTAGGATGAGATGTTAAACCAAGGTCCCATCTGCTTGAGTTGAGTCAGGCGGATATAAAAGAACCCATGGCACCTATCGCAAAGAGTTAGGGGAGTTTCCTGATGCCCTGGCCAAATTTCCCCCAGTAATGTAAATAATCTCCCCAAGAGGCCAGTAGCCTAGTGGGACTAATATAGTCAACAAAGGATAAATAAAACTAGAGGAAGTGTAGCATAGTCAGCATTTCTAGGCCTGGACATGTGTATGCATACAGCTGTGCACTAGAAGTATGTAAAATGGAAAGATCCACCATAGTATCACTTCAGTTTACTTAGTTAATAGTCAAGTAGCAAAATATGATCTTGACAAAAAACATAATGTTCATGCAAGTTATCTTGTTCTCTGCTCATTACAAAGCAACTTAAACAATGTGGCTTTAACTATTCCCAATCAGTAAATCACGAATTGCCTTACATAGAAAGCTATACCCCATTTGACTAGACAGGCACAGCACCCTAAGGACAAATAGCAGAAACATAATATTGGATTGGATAAGTGTTGCCTGCCCTTAGTTTGGCATATGAAAGAGTTTTACTAGTTATGTGGCAATTCAGTTCTGAATGTGGAAGAGGTGATGCGATGAAGTGAGAAGAGCAACACAGAGCTATGATTTTACACTCTGTAGTGCTGTACAATAGTACTTTATGTGGTGTGAGCTTCATGCGCAATAAACCTGGATCTGTAGCATGACAAAACTGTAACAGTAAAAAGCAACCCAATAACAGGGTGTGCATGCATGTTGAATGGAAGGTTGGTGTGTCTGCTGACAGATTTTTAGTGACATAAAATACTGGATATATAGGGATATATTTCTGTCATACTATGTTTGCTAGCGTACCGCACTTATTTTATCTCTGCAAGATTACCAAACACACACACACACTGTACCACATTGCCTGCAGGATACTTTATTGAAACAATTAAGTGCTTTAGTTTCAACTTTACAAATTAAGTACTTATTTATATATTTATTTTCTTAGTGATTTGATTGGTTAAGTCTTGATGATATGTGATTATGACAGTATTTTAATAGGTATATGATGTGTTTAACATTCTGATGAAGTCTTAAGTCTGAGATGAAAGCGCTTAATTGTTTTAATGAAGTATCCTTCAGGCAACGTGGTACTACTGTGTGTGTTTTTGGTTATTAGTTTTTCGTGGTCACTCAGTTGGATACTCGATCTTTTTTGTTTATCTCTGCAAGGTTAACAGATCAAGAGTAGATTCTAATTAAAACCTGAATTGCAATGGTCATAAATAACATACACAATTTGCATGTAAACTGTATTTTTTCACAGTTGCAGAGGACATGCTGACATGCAGAACCTTGGTCATTTGAAGCCTCTGATGTACTGATGCAGTTAGAAATAGGGATGAGTAAAGCTGGTATGCTGTTAGCAGATGCAGCTTATTAGAAACTCTTCTTAACAGTGGGACAGTCACAGTGGAGCACACAGGAAACAGTGAGATGTTGCACTTAGCCAGTACTGTTTTATCACTGACAAAATTAAAATGAAATGAGTCAAGTCCACATACTCAACTCCAAGATAACATCAGCATCTAAGAAAGCAGCACAACGAGTAACAAAAACAAGTAATAGCATGGAAATAAAACTATTCTGTAAAATCAACAATGTTACAATGATTGCATCACTTATTAGAACTTGGTAACTATCCATTCACTGGCAGAATGGATGTAAAATCATAATTATTGTTTCATAAACTAGCATTACTCCCTCCCCAAGTAAAATATCAAACTGCTTACCACAAGAAACCGGGGAAAAAGCCTAAAATGATGGGGGGACAAAGGGCCAAAAATGTAGACAGATTTCAAATATTGCTTTTATAAACTCTGAAAGTTGCTAGAATAACATAATTTGTATTAGCATGGATTTTTCTGAAGGATATGAAGTCTGAAACTCAAACGTATGTCATTATTTTGTGACTTCAATCCTTAGTGATATGCCAGAAAAACAAAAAATTTATGACAGAATAAAAATATAAGGCAAAACTCTAGACAGTTGAAAGGTATGTGTGACCACTGCTAACTACTTGCAGCAAAACAAGTGCATATCTGAGGAACAGTTCCATTATCTGTGGGTGACTGTAATCCTCCCAGTGTAGCGTGGGACAAAATGGAACACACACTTTTCCAAAAGAGGCCAATAAGCAGATAAACTTTCAAATACTACGGCTTTTAGTTTAGATGTGGTTCATAAAATGAAAACAAATTGAACAGAAACTTTTAAATCATCAGAGATTGTCAGTCAAGAGTAATGATAAGTTGACTTTTAATTGTTCAAGTGAGTGCAAGCTTTGAAATGGTCTTATGGTCTTTAACAGACTTCATAGTAAGGAAATGCCCATACAACCTCCCACAACACATTCTCACACTTCTATAGTGCTCCATCATCAGGCCTTATGATTTTTTTTATGTTGGGGTTCTTCATAGCACCTTGAAAGGAATGCAAAACAAAATGCTGATATGTATACCTAACTTGAAAAAACACTGTTCTATACGTTAATGTATGGAAGTGGAAATTCTATTGAAAGTTCGTGTGGACTTGTGCTGCTGTGTGTTGTGTAGGTTTAGAAGACACGCATGCCCATGAGTCTTTGTGTGCAACTAGGATTTTTTTATTTCTGCAGTCTTCCAAAATACACTCGTCCTAATGTAAGTTTTGGGATTTTCCCTGGCTGTCCCCTCTAAAACATACAGGAAATGTCTTCATGTTCTCTAGGCAGATTGGCAGAGGAATTCTCCAATGTCTTAGCTTCCCTTCAGTCTGGGACCAGCTCTGCATCCTGCGTGCTTTTTGGCTGTATGTTACTGGGTACTGGATCACAAACACGGCCAAAGGCAAATGAGAGGATTAATTTTGCTGGAAGCACATTTCTTTTATCATATAGTGGAAGGGAAAGTGAAAACGGAACAGTAAGGATGAAGTTTACAGCTATATAAATCGCTTGTGGCAATTAAGGTAAGATCATTTCACAACTCACAGTCTGACAAAAGTTTATTTGGAACTTTGAAATACAAAAAGATGATTGTTTAACGCTTTTTTTTTGAGCACTCCGTTTTTTCCTAGCGGCTGCGTCGTAGCTAACTATAACTTTTCTCATTTAGTTAATCCGCATTCCTTTTGTGATTCAGCGAAAGTAAAAACAAGTATTGGCTGATATCAAATAGGGAAAATGCATTTGGTCAATCCAGTGGGTCTGTCTATCCCTTCAGTTGGTCTACTTGTTGAAAATGTTGCAGTGTTAAGTGCCCGTTTTGAGAGAAATTGGTAGTTTTTGCGCTGTCACGGTGCTTACTAGAATGTGTGGTGGTATGTTTTAATTTTAAATTTGATTATTGTATTTGCTTGTTGTGTCTGTGTTAGGGACCGGGTGATATTTTTTGGAAGAAGTGTTTAAGAGAAATTAAAAAAAAACTGAAAGCCTTGAATAGTTCCTGTATTGCCTCGTAGGAAATAACTAAATTCGTGCAGTTCTGTCACGAAGTTTGAATTTTCTTTAAGTTGTGCGTTTGTGGTAATTTTCCTCAGTACTGTTTTTGTTACCCTCTCGTGCCGTCAAGTTAAACGAGATTTGTCCTACTATTCGGCATGAAGTAAATTGTTTCTAACAGTGCATATTCCAATAGTGGTACTGTCTAGATTTGGTACTTAAATCCGAGTTAACTGTGCTAGGCACTCTCACCGAAAATGGCATTTCATTAAAACACACTTTATTTATTAAACTGCGATATCAGTTACACTCCGGCAAGTTGCCTTGCAGAAAATAATTGTGCGGACCCGGTTCATCTCATCAGAAATCTACTCCTGTTTTCCAAGTAACCAGTTTTGAATGCCATTAATATTATGTCCTTCTTTTTTTTTATTTATTTCATTCCAAGATACTTATTGTTAAGAATATTGTTTTTTGAAATTATTGAGCGCGTTATTCGCTGAGGTCAGGATTTAGTACCACCCTTTTAAGTGGATGGGCATTTGGGAGCTAACACTGCAGGATTTGGGTGTGTGTGCCTGTTTTTTGTTACTGATCTGTACTGCTGTATTGACACAGTATGTCTACAGGTCAGGTTGTGTGTATGTTTTGTGAATTTATGGTGAGAAAATTCATTCCTGTCGAACTCATTTCAAAATTATGGACAAAGCTAAACATAATCTGGAGACAGAGGCCCAAAATAAGGGATGGATAAAATACAAGTAAACTCCATGAAAAACGTATTTTTATTTATATATGTATTAGTTGTGGAGGAAGATGCTGCTGAACTTATCAAAATGTCCATTTTCTGGACAAAATTTCAAAATAACAGAGAGCTACTGAATAACATAGAACCCCAAAAACGTAATGTTAAATTAGGTAATGAAACGGCTGCATCATTATTATATCAGCCATTCTCAAAGTGACTGTTTGTAAACCAGTGCTTTTCTCATCCAGTAAACACTGAAGGCAGAGCCAGTCTTAAGTTACTTGAAACAACCACATGGTACAGAAGAGAAGTATAAGTTCATATATGAGTGGAATCTTGTAAGCATTTATCACAAAATCTAGCTAATATGGCTGAAAATAACAGACATACTACTGCAGCATTGGAAAGGAATGTACTAAAGTCAAAGTCAGTAACCAGCAGATTCTGCTGAATGCTGGTCAAAGACTTAAGACCTCACTAACTCAGCTAAACTCTGAAAACAGACTCATGTAAATTGGAAACATTTTAAATTCTTTCCTGAACACTGGAAACGTTTACCGTTTTTATCCCTGTGTGTCTGCATATCATCAAATCCACTTCCTGATTGTTGGACAGGGACCTGCACAAAATTCCTCCCCTCTTAGTAGCCTTCATTATGACAGGTAGAGGCTATGAGGGTATTTCTGTTTAGGTCCCTAACCCCCACCACCAGGTGGCTGACATGAGCTTCAACTCAGGGAGTGCTACAGCTTTCCTATGTATGGATGCCCTTACACATGTGCTAGTGAAGGCTGCCATTTCCAACTTGGCACTGCCAATGTCTTGTGCTCTGCCTGAATTTTTTTATTACTGCACAAGCTAGTGCTTTCTTGCTAATGATTTGCCAGCTGTAATGAGCTTTCCTCAGAATGTCCTATCCAGCTTTAGCCACTTCTTCCCTTGGGTGTTCCAGAGCCTGAGAACCTACTTGTCTTTGGTCATGTGGGGCACAGTCAGGGCTTAAGCCCTCTCTATAAGACAGCACTGGGCTGTCATGAATGTTGGAGCTGAGAAGATTTCATGCTAGGTCAAAGCATGCTTATTCCACAATCAGGGTGCTATTAACTTGCAAAATTCTAAGACTCTGCAGGGAATTCTTCCCTGTGGTCCTCGAAGAAAAACAAGCAGTCTTAATTTAAACTAGTCGACTGTAATTTGCAAATGTGTTGTATATATGTTTGTATGTTGGATGCAAGCAGGATGGTGGTGTCATGTGCTCCTGTGTTGATGACATTCTTTAATGTTTATGCACGTAGACTTGATAGTATCAGCCTAATAGGAGTTATTTCTGCATCCAGTGTAAGTTTTAAGGAATACTCAGTCAGTACATTGTTCTCAAGTAATATGATGATTTGTAAACCTTTTCTGTTTTTATTATTTACGTTAACCTTGTAGGTAGACTGGTCCACCTGCTCTTTTCATCTGAGCCAGGCCAAAGTAAGGATGAGAAATGTTAAAATCTCAGTGAAAATTCCTTGGTGCTATAATTTCATGATGTACAAGACAAAAGACTGTCAAGCAAAGGAGTCACTCTCTGAATTGTAGCTCAGCTTTTGGGCAAGAGAAAACAATGTCTTACAAGAGATGGATTATCATGGAATCACAGAAAATTAAAAAGCAGCTGAGCCCTGTGGTTTTTACACCTTTCCAATACCCCCTAGGTATTTTGCTTAGTTATAGGGAGTACACAGAGTGCATTAGTACATGTAAGTAGAATGCAGTGCTGATGTCTAGTAGTTTAGGAAGTAACTTTTCTGAGAGAGTTTTGTAGTATAGAAGTACTTTGACTGCTTGGAAGAGTAATAAGTGGGAATGTGCATTTAAAATTTAGAGCAAGTACTTTTGGCTGTAGATCAATCTGCTTTAGGAATAAAATGATTTTTGGGATACATAAGCAAATTTGAGTTATGTCAGGATACTGCTTGTGAATAAGTCTGCATGTATCCAAAAATATTGCATATCTGCAAGACTGAACCCGTGAAATGGCAGTGCTCCAGTTGTGATTAGTGATACACAGACTGGAAGGGAGTAGAGTTTTGATTAGGTCTGAAAATAGTAGAACTTGCTTTAC